>NW_004949215.1:386302-421783 GCF_000317375.1 Microtus ochrogaster | reverse complement strand
TGCTGGTGGGAATGCAAGCTGGTACAGCTCCTTTGGATGTCAGTGTGGCGATTTCTCAGAAAATTAGGAAACAACCTTCCTCAAGACCCAGTAATACCACTTTTGGGTATGTATCTAAAGGATGCTCAATCATTCCACAAGGGCATGTGCTCAACTATGTTCATAGCAGCATTGTTTGTCTTAACCAGAACCTTAAAACAACCTAAATGTTCCTCGACCGAAGACTGGATAAGAAAGATGTGGTACATTTACACAATGGAATACTACACAACAGAAAAAAATAATGACAGCTTGAATTTTGCAGGAAAATGGATAGAGCTAGAAAACATCATTTTGAGTGAGGTAACACAGACACAGAAAGACAATTATCAAATGTACTCACTCATAGGTGGTTTTTAAACATAAAGCAAAGAATGCCAGCCTACAAACCATAATCCCAGAGAACTTAGAAAACAATGAGGACAGTAAGAGAAACTTACATAGATCTAATATACATGAGAAGTAGAAAAAGACAAGATCTTTTGAGTAAAAGCATGGGAGCATGGGGAACTTGGGGGAGGGTTGAATGGGAAAGGGGAGAGGCAGGGAGAGGAGCAGAGAAAAATGTAGAGCTCAATAAAAACCAATAAAAATAAATGCACATATTCATAGGAATAAATGTACCAACAAAGAGAAGAATAACCACAATGAAAAATTCAAAACAGCAAGGGAATAACTGGAGAAGACTCTAGAAGATGTAAAGATTTTCCATGGTGCTTGTGGTAGCAAAACCTATATAGTAAAAATGTCTATATTGTCAAAAGGGACCCACAGAGTCAACACAATCACTTCAACACTTGAATTTTTCACAGAAATACAAAAACAAACAAAGAAACAAACACAAAAGCCAATCCTAAAGTTCATTTGGAAACACAAATGATGTCAAATATTAGAGGCAATTCTGACCAAAATGAAAAATGCTAGCAGAGTCACAGTAATTGATGTCAGGTTATACCTCAGAACCACAGAAATAAAAACAGCCTGGTACCAACACCAAAATTGGCGCAAAGGTCATATATAATAGATGACCCAGATGGAAGCTCACACAGATAACAGCCACCTGGTATTTAAAAATGTCAAAAACATATATTGGGAAAAGGGCAACTTCTACAAATAAAACTTCTAAGAATAGTGGATACCTACTCATAGAAGAGTGAAACCAGATCCCTAGGTTTTACTCTGAACTAAATTTCTGGTTTGAGGAGAATCATAGAAGATTTTAGGACTTTAGACTAGAAAAAATGTTGAACATTAAAAGCAGAGCCTGCATGGGATTGACCTAGGCCCTCTGCATATATGCTATAGTTGTGTAGCTTGGTCCTCTTGTGGTACTCCTAACAGTGTGAACAAAGGCTGTCTCTGACTCTTATACAGCCTTTTGGTTCCCTACTCCTCATTCTGGGTCACTTTGCCCAGCCTTAATAAATGGGGAGGTGCTTAGTCTTACATCAGCTTGTTATGCCATGTTTTCTTGATACTCATGGAGACCTGCTCTTTCTTAAGCAGAAACAGAGAAGTGGATTGAGGGTAGGAACAGAGAGGGGAGAGATTGTGAGGAGAAGAGAGATGGGAAACTGAGGTCAGGATGTAAAATAGCTAAATTCATATAAAAATAAAATGAATAGAAATAGCTTCAAATATTAAAAAGTAACTAAAGAAGAATATGCAATTTCATCATATTCAACCAAATTATATTTAGAAATATAAATGTCACAGTTTATTTTAATCATAGGATCCTACATTTTATATAGACACATAAAACTTGTGAGATCAGGGAGAGGGAGGAGGGAAAAGAGGAGGCAGACAGGTGATAAATAAAATAAAGAATAAAGAGGGAGACGTAAATGGATACATTTTAATGAAATACTAAGAAGTAAAATGATAGCCTAAAAACAGGAAGTGGGTAATAAAATTGTGAACACAGATCAATAACATTGACAAGTATGGTAAGTGTACAGTTGCTGAGCAGGTTGTGGCTTTCTCATGTTGTCGTGAACTCAGAGAAGGCATAGAACTTGGCTTTTTCATCTGTTTTTAACTACCAGTTATGAATACAATCTGCCACAGCCGAATACTTTCATGTGCATGATGAATTAAATGAGGCAGAGGAATCAGAAAGAACATCATAGTGCATCTGCATGTTGTCACACAAGGTGGGGCCTCATTAATTAATTGCTATTGGAACAGATGAGCTCAAGACTACTCAAGTACACAGTGGGTCAAGCCTAAGAACAAATGGTGAGGTTGATTGAACCACAACTGAGGCCAGTTTGTGGATGAGCTGGAGATGTAGAAAAGAGGCATGTGAGGGGTGTGTGCCCCCCCCCATTGTCCCTTTAACTTTATTGAACCTCAGAGTGACAATGTAAGGACATGGTGACATCTCTGCTAACTGTCAGCAATGTGAAGGTGTGATAGGAAAGTGTTTGGCTTCTTTTTATCTTGTTTAATCTGGGTGTACAAATCAATTGCTGTGTTTGAGTAGGGAGGGAGTGCATCAGAACTCCCTCAACTTTGTGCTTAAATTTTCTACTAAACTAAACTTGCTCTAAAAAAGCCTACTATTTCTGAAAAAAAATATACATAAGTTGTAAAAAAAAGATCAGTTCTAAACTTTATCTTATAGAAAGTATTTTCTTCAATCATCTCTCATAATTTCTTGCTTTCCTATAGTCTCTCACTTTTTGTGTCTCCTGTGTTCTTGCCATACATTTACTATGAAACATGTATTATTAAATACTTTTCACATGCTATGCTAAAAAAGAAGAAGTAACTCCTGGGAAATAAAGTGCTATGAGTCACCTAAGAGAATGTGTTTATGCAGTGAATAGACACTATATCCAACTCTCAGCTCTGTTAACTGAACTACAGTAGAAGCTAGTGAAGATTTTAGGCCTTAGAATTCCATCCACATACTGGGGCCCCTTATCATGAGTCTACCCCATCAGCAGAAACTTTCAAAGATCTAACATGGAAATATGATTTCAACACCTAGTTTCTATCCTAGCTTAATGTAAACATCTAATAAGTTCTTATAGATAAAGAAGCAGAAGCTCATGATAACACACCCAGTACTTTAAGAAGAGAGAACTGAGGTTTTTATCCATGGGAAGCCAACTTAATCCCAGTGTTCTCAATTTTTGATCTCACTGAGGTGTTTGTTGTCTTTCACTTATGTACTGGGAGTAAGGATGAGCAGAATGGAAGAGTAGTTCAGGGAAACAGGAACCTGGAGACCATTGTGAAGCCTCAGAACACATATTATCTCAGGTATCCAATTCCATGGCTAGATGCATTCCCTGCTGCCTGTGGAGCCTGGGCTGCAAATCTGCTAGAAGGGAGCCTGGAACAGAACACTCTAAACTTTGATTGATTTGTTCCTCAGACCTGGTCCACATCCCTCTGCAAGGTTGTAAAAGTCGTGTGCTTTACAGCTGCTGCTTCTCAGGCTGATGAAACAGGAAATCATTTCTCTTCTGTCTTGACACATCCCTGATCACAAACTGCAGTCACATCCTTGATCCTATACAATCTTGGTGCAGTTTCCTCTTTATTCTCAAGAAGGTATTCAAGCCAAGTGCTCTGAGAGGATGGGGAGAATAAATGTTCCCATTACTCAGCAGGCAAGCCTCTACATAAATGAAACATGACAGTGGCAGTTTATTTTTGTACTCTTGAATTTCCATTCATTCAAACCTCCGACTGAATAGCTTCTGGGGACTTATCTTTCTAATGGTCACTTTCTGTAGCAGCAGGCTCTTCCCTGGTAAGCTATAATGCCAGATTTAGAAAAGGACTGTTGTGTACCATATATCATCAAAGACATTTTTATTGGGCCAGGCAAGAAAGAACTTTAGAGAAAATTCAGTGATAGAAGAAAACATCAGGATGGAAATTGAGCTCACTCAGGGGATGATAGCAGTCAAGAAAGGGTAACAGAGACTAGATGCCTGGAAATGCCCTGTGTCTATGCAATGCTCCGAGAGTGCAAGGAACATGTGAAGTCCTTAGGAGACATGGATGGGGAACTGGAGACAAAGACTTGCTTCTTTCAGATATCCCTTTGTCCTAAAGTGATACCCTGGAACACTTGAACGCAGATGTCCCTTCTCACATTCTCTGTTCCTTAACATGTCAGATTTTAGGATATACGTGTGTGTGTGTGTGTGTGTGTGTGTGTGTGTGTGTGTGTGTGTGTGTGTGTAGTGAGATTATATATGACATAATGGTCAAGTCTCAATATTCCAATGCAGTTTCTACCCCAGGAAGAATCAAACAGCAAACCTACTGTGTGTTCCTCTCCTGGGATGGTACATTCATAGCTCTGTTCTTTCCATGACCCACCTCTGTAATTGCCTACACAGCTGTGGCTATCTGCACAAACCTGCGAGAGACTGGGTTCTTGAACATTCCATCGTGGATGCGAAAGGGGTTCATAAGGCTCCACCCTTTTCCTAGGAGCTATTGGTAGATGACAGATATCTAGGGAGGGGAGAGTGGCACTTTCTTAAGTGGTATAATCACTAACAAGCTGCCCTTACTACATTAAATAGCTGCTTTACACATGCTTGTGCAAACAACTTAATTAAATTCACTGGCTCAAAAAAAAGAGAGAGAAGTATGGGGACCTAGGAGGGGAACTCTTTAAAGTATGGGGACCTAGGAGGGGAACTCTTTAAAGTATGGGGACCTAGGAGGGAAACTCTTTAAAGTATGGGGACCTAGGAGGGGAACTCTTTAAAGTATGGGGACCTCGGAGGGGAACTCTTTAAAGTATGGGGACCTAGGAGGGGAACTCTTTAAAGTATGGGGACCTAGGAGGGGAACTCTTTAAAGTATGGGGACCTCGGAGGGGAACTCTTTAAAGTATGGGGACCTCGGAGGGGAACTCTTTGGGAAGAAGCCACAGCCAGTAGGCGTGGGAGAGGATAAGTGATACTAACAGGTGAATATGATCCCAATAAGTTGTACGTAAGTATGAAATTGTCAAATCATATAAATACATAATTTTTAAAAGATGGGATTTTTCAACTCAAGGATACAAAAACACTATGGCAAATGATATAAACAGCTTCTCAAATATTCCAGGCACAAAGTCCAGGAAGCCGAGCCTGCCTCAGGTGAACCAGAGAGATGCAGCCATGTATGCCTGTGTTCGGAGAGACCCAGAGTGATGAATGAGGCTGTCTCTATGTAATGCTCCCATGATAAAAATGGATGGCAGGCTGGGAAGAGAGTTAAAGAATATACAAAAGTTATCTTCTCAAAGCCAGAGTGCTAAGAAAGCCCATCTGGGGCATATTTCCTTAGTGGCCAGTTAATAATGATAAGGAAAATGAAATAGATCATTTATTCTCATTTTCACTGGCAGTAAAAGCACAGCCAAGTGTGGTGGCACAAAAACGTGTAAGAACTGTCCAGACTAAGTGGTGAGACCCTGTCTCAAAGAGAATAATGTATATTAAGTATGCAATTCAATAAATGAGAATAAAAACAGAATACATATTTGAAAAAAGCCTGAAATGGTATTGATAAATGTGGAATCACAATTATAATGAAAATTAGAATTGGATTCACTGAATGCTTAAAAATGGTTCACAAGTTAGATGAGTGGTTAACACTGATTTAATTTATTAAAAAGAAGCAAAGACATAAATTAATATAATTGAAAATAAAACTGAAAATGTTTGAAAGAAAATTTATGTGCAATATTATTTTAACATTAATACATAAAAATTTGACTTTATATAACATACATATACGTAACTTGTTTTAATTTTTACCACATGAATTTGTATTTATTTCTCCTTGCTTCTCTTTCCCACCCCTTTTCTCTCAAGCAGTGTCCCTGTGCTTCATATGTGATGATGTCTGCCCAGACATAAAGCTATACCCAGGGCTCCTACTCCAGGTAGAGGACTTGGCTGACATGCAAGGATCTGGGCTGAACTCAGAGCGAGAAACAAAGGAAAGAAACAGGAGCAGAGCGAGAGAGACTGAACTCACCCTGTGGGGTCTGCAGCTTCTTTTGTAATGCTCTTTTCAGTCAAAAATGTGTAAAGTTTGTAGACACAGTAGAAGTGCAAATTGGTTTGGGTGTGAAATAGGAAAGAAAAACAACTTCTTGAGAAGAAGATAGACAGATATCTCTTCAGATCCCTTAGTAGCTGGGATTATGTCATGGTTTTTGGCAGAGTAAGACCCAAGAGTGGGAAGGCTGATGATTAGGAAAGGTTCCCAGCTTTTTAACCTCAAAACAGAATCATAAGCATGGCATTGCCAGTTGGATAATTTAGACATTTATGAATTCTGCTAAGAAGGTGATAGTTCAGATCAGAAATTCTAATGATAATTTATTGATTTTATAAGTGACTATGGGACAGGTATTATATTGTCTCAGATTATCTTTGCATCCAAATACCTTATGCTGTTTCAGAAGCATGAGAGTGTAACAGTTATCAATTTCGAGTTCTTGAGTTGGATAGTTGGTATCAGCTTCTCAGTTCTGCCCTGTATTCTTACATTAGGCATGTACACAGAGGCTGTCAAAGACTTCCCAAACAAACTGAGGACTTGGTACATAGCCACATTGGGTTAGGGTGGTATGATACCAGAAGTCTTCCCAGCCAATACTATCTGTAGCAATAGCTTCATGTTTTAATGACGCTATTCCCTAAGTGTTAATTTATTATATTATCTGTCACACAAATGGAGGATGAAATATGAGAATTCTTTTTTTTCAATTTCTTACAATGTATTGATCATATTCATCACCTCCCAACTTCTCCCAGATCGACCTCAACTCCTATTCATACAACTTTGTGTGCAGGTGTGCATGTGGGTATGGATGTATTTGTGTGTGTATGTATATGTATGTGGGTGTATGTGTGTGTGTGCATGTGTGCAACTTACCAAGTACAATTGTGCTTCCCAAATACTATTTGGTATGGAACTTTCCCTCGAGGATAGAGACAAGCACAAAGTTTCAGCACTAGCAGAGGAGCTATTAAAAATCTAAACATTCTTCACTTCTTCACTTCTCACACACTGAGACTTAAATTTCAGTAATTACTACTGGAAAATACATACTGAGTTTTTACAATTTTTAAATGTAATATTTTTATTAATTATATAAGAATTCCACATAATCATGTAATACATATGGATTATATTTACCCCCTATTCCTCTCCATAACTCATCTAGAATCCACCCTCTAAGTCTTCTTTTCCCAATTTCATGTCCTCTTTATCTATACATATTTATAAGGTAGATAGATAGGTAGATAGATAGATAGATAGATAGATAGATAGATAGATAGATAGATAGATAGATAGATAGACAGACAGACGTCGCATTTTGTCCAATATGTGATTCTCAGATACTTATGAGTATGGGGCCATCTATACTCATGATGGAATCACTCCCTTAAAGAAAACTGACTCTTCCTTAGTAACCATCAGTTGTCAATAGCTCCTCAGCTAGGCATTGGGGCTTGTCAGCTCTTCCAGACTCCATGCTGGAGTGTCGACTGACTTGATCTGCAGTAAATCAATCACAACTTCTGTAAGTTTCTGAGTGTAGAAGCCGTTATGCCTCACTCTGGTCCTCCATGACTTCTGGCTTCTGTAGTCTTTCTTCACCCCATTTCTGTGAAGGTCCCTGAACCTTGGGGGTAAGGAGCATGATACACATATCTCATTTACAGCTGAGCATTCCACAGACCCCTTTTTGCATTCAGACTAGTTATAAGTCTCTGTATTAACCACTATCTCCTGCACTCCCCCACAGGTTTCTCTGATGAGAACTAAGAGCTGTATAGGTATAGAAATAAGTATTTAGAAGTCAATCAGCATGATCTACACAATTTCTCAGTTAGGATCTTTTCCTCAGTTAGTATGAATTTTATAAAATAACATTTAGAGCTATTACAACACCAGTCCAAGTTAATCTGACATACAAACATATTGCTTTTAAAACATAACCTTCCATCCCTTATCCCCAGTGTTTCATGTTGCTTTTTCTATAATATAGTCCAATTCAAAAGTACCCCCCAAAATTTAAAAATCTCAACACTTTGAAAGCCCAAAGTCTCTTACTGTAAGCTTCTATAGTCTAATAGTTTTGTTTTATAAAACTGTGTGTGCCGGTGTTTGCACCATATGTTTGTAATTGCCATGTCCTCTTGATGGATTGTTACCTTAATCAATATGAAGTGACCATCTTTATCTTTGCTCAACAGTTTTGTAGTTTGTTTAGTCAAATATTATACAGCAGCATCTGCTTACTTAATATATCCATTGGAAAAGAATACCTTTCTCCATCCTTACACTGTAAGGTAGTGTCTGTCTTTTGGGGGAAAAAAAAAAGGATGTTTTCTGGTTTTGCACCAAGTCTCCTTGTCTGTGTTTTTTTATTAGTGGACTGAGACAATTAATATTCAGAGATATTACTGAAAGTTGTGTATGGGTCTGTTTTTATATTCAACTTGAAAATTTCCTTCCAGGGTTTTCTGTAGCTGTCCTGGTGTTACTAAATTCCACTAGCTGGTTTTTCCTTCCAGGGTTTTCTGTAGCTGTCCTAGTGTTACTAAATTCTGTTAGCTGCGTTTTATCATGGAATGTTTTGTTTTCCCTTCAGTTATGACATGCAGCTTTGCTGGGTATAGTGGCATGGGTTGTTAGTTGTTGTCTTTCAGAACTTGAAATACATCTGCTCCTACCCTCCTGGCTTTTAGAGTTCAGTTGGAAGACCTGTTGTTATTCCGATGACTCTGCTTTTATACATGACAGTTCTTCAGTACGCTTTCTTTGTGTTGCACATTTAGCATTTTACTTACAATATGACAAGAGGAGGTTCTTTTCTGTTCTGTTACTTAAAAAGAGATGAAATAATAATTTGGGTTTTCATGCAATTGTCCAACCTGTTCATCTAGCGTTTGCAAAAAATAAAATACTCTGGGTATTTTTTTATAAAATATAAAACATCTGTTGATGTTTTTTGGATAAGGAAGGGTATAGTTGAGTACATTTGCTGAGTGCCTATAGTTGATGAAGAATGAAGATATTGTGGTGAGCTTCAGGGAATTGTCTCCCTTTGTTTACTGAAACACAATCAACATATATATTTCCATTATCCTGGGGACATGTAATAAGTCATGCAAACCCATTTTACCTCTTGAAAGTATTACACCGGTGAATTATTTAATTTGAACTGTCTGGAAGACGTCAATCACAGATTTTTACTGTAAATGTGTCTAGCTCCACTATTGAATCAGTGAGGCGGCCATTATCATTGCTTTGTCAAAACTTTTAACTGTTAGAAGTACTTAGGAAAACTTTCAGATCTGAAGTGGTCTGGCTTCAGAATTGTGTCTGCTCTGATGAGACCTGGCATGTGCAGAAGGTTTGCAGCACTCAGAGGAGGCTCAGGTGGCACTACAGCTTTGTGCCCCACTCCACACTCGTCACTAGTTCTATGTTCTGGCGGAACGCTGGTCAACGGTGCATATGAGCCAGATGGTGCATAAAGCCCAATCACTACTTATTTCTAAGGAGTGTGGTATGATGATGGGTGGTCATGTTTAATAGCTGAGGAAGAGGGGAATGGCCTGGGGCCCATATTTGACCCCATCCCTTTCTTCTCTTGTTCAGTCTACAAACAACCATTCTAATCCTCCTGCTTCCTTACACCTGGGAAAGTCATTTTCAGTGTCAGTATTGCATCTCCCATATTTGCTTTACATTTAGTCTAAGTCTTTGAAACATGTTAGCTTTAAACATTGTTTCTGATGGAAGCTGGCTTTGATTCTGAGAATATAGAAGGCAAAGATTATGTCTTGTGTTTTACATATATATAATATTTATATTATATATAACAAGACTAAAATATTTTATATATAAATATAAGTTATATAAAATATGTATTATATAAATATATATTTATAATATATATAAATATAAAATATTTGAGTGTTGTTATATATAATATAAATATAAAATATTTGAGTCTTGTTATATTTTTATCTCCCTAACCTAGGATACTGACTGAGGCTATGTCTCTTGAACAAACAAACAAATAAATGGGTTAAAAAGTCAGATCCTAGAAAAATGGCTTATATGTGGCTTTAATGGCATTTTTGATCCCTGTGTCAGAATGTGGTATTTATGAGGCGCAAGAATTTTTGACAAATATGGATGACTTATACCAACATGTATATTGAGTTCTTGGTGTGGGAGGTCCTTCTGTATATGGGTTGCTTTTATTGGCTAATGAATAAAGAAGCTGTCTTGGCCTGGGGTAGGGCAGAGTAGAGCTAGGCAGGGAAAACTAAACAGAATGCTGGGAGAAAGCAGGTAGAGTCATGGGAAGCCATGTAGCAATCACTGGAGACAGATGAGTCAGAACCCTGCCAGTAAGCCACAGTCATGTTGCAATACACAGATGAACAGAAATGGGTTAATCCAAGATCTAAGAGTTATGCATAAGCTAATAGGCCAAGCACTGATTTATTGATACAGTTTCTGGGTGATTATTTCAGGTCTTGGAAGCTGGAAACAAACAAGCAGCCTTTTACAACAGGTTCTTTGTATCAGTTAATGAAATTAAAGATAACCCCAGAGAACACTAAAATGTGGTGATGTCACATTAAGGATTGAAAGCAAAATCACTTCCTCTTGGACTTATTTAACTAAGAGAAAACCCAAATATGAATTCTCCACTTCTCTCTGTGTGTCTTCCATTGCCTACAGTTTGTGGTTACTGGTCTGTCTGCTGTGTGTCTGTTTGATGTCTGTGAGTTATGTCTCTTCCTATGTCTGTCTCTAATAAGGGGCCTTGCTCTGTATTTATTGAGCAGCAGAGAAAACATAGCACGAGAAAGGAATGAGGGACTAGTTACAGAAATCTTGTAAAAGTTTTACAAGAAAAGAAGCCACTTCACTAAACCCAATAGACACTGAACAGAACTCAGTACCACAAACACAGATATGAACCTGCATCCACATGTTGCCTCCAACATTTATGGAAGATATTTGTTTTAAGGTTGCTTCCAACCTATTAGCTCTTTTCACCAAATAATAACAAAGTACATTGGCACGTTGTTCTGGGTCAGAGGTATGGAAGATTACAAAACTTAAGGTTAAAGCTATGCATTCATTTAGGTTATAAAAGATGGATGCATGGGAAATCTAAGACACAGTGAGACTGGTGGCAGTGTTCTCTTAAAGGCAAGTTAAACAAGCAGTCTTGTACATGGTAGAACAGATCACAGTCTTAATAATCTCAAAACAAAGTATTAATTTGATGGGAAAGTCTGGAAAAGTTCATTCTCTTTGAAGGCAAGAGTTATTTTCAGAAAACATAGCACCATATATGGTTCACAAAACATAAAAGCAATCAAAAGGGAGTTCAAGAACAGTGAAACGTACAAAAAGGTCTCTCTGGACCACTTAATGGCAAACAGGGCAAAATTTGTGTCAAACTAAAATTCCTAAGGAAAAAACTAACAACTATCCAGTGATGTGGTAGTGTACATCTGGAAGCCTTTAAAGATTAAGCAGCAGTTCATACATAAGTAATCAAGCAGGGTCAATAAAAATGATTAAGCTTGACCTAGATGTGGACAATTATCTCCCTACAGTATATGATGTAAAGTACACTGGGAATGAGATTTTTTTCACAGTCCCAGGTCTTTTCAGTACCAAGATGTAGCTGATGGAGAGATGCAGGCCATAGTGTTGACCCAAATCCTGGCACAACCAGGGAGTGGGGTCTAATGGCAGGCAGGCAAGAGCATGGCCTTGCTCCTACTTGGGCTGAGACAGGCTAAGCTATATGAGCTAGTCCTCCCAAGACTTTCAGTAGTAAATTGGTACATGCTGTACTCCAGCCACAGCCTGGGTTCAGGTCCTGAGATGAAAAAGGGGCATCAGTGTGAAGAAATTGTCTTACACCCAGATGAGTGGCTGGCCCCAAACAGCTCCAGTCACCTTTATTCATACATTACAAACAAGCATGTTTTTCCATACTAACAAACAAGTTCTCATCCTTCAATGTTAACCTCAAGCAAAAACAAATATGCCAATATGTTTTCTCCCAACTTTTACATCAAAACATCTTTAAACCAAAACAACACTTGTTAGCTTGGCCAAATATCAAGTCAGGAACATCCTGTCTTTATAAAACTAAAGGTGATAAACATAGGCACACATTTCCAAGAAAAAACAATCCTGTTCAAAATATATTTACAGAAATAGGAGTGATCTGCCTCCAATCCTGTCAGCACTGAATTAGAATAGCTCCCAGGGTCTGAAGTGACAGCTGGCATCCCCAGACAAGAAATCTGAGAAGCATCAGCTCCCAAAAGATTCTAGGGGAAAATATTCTCTTGAAAGAAAGAAAAAAGAAAGGAAGGAAGGAAGGAAGGAAGGAAGGAAGGAAGGAAGGAAGGAAGGAAGGAACCAAAAGACAGAGTTCCAGAAATGATCATATCTGTCCCATGGATGCATGATTGAGAAAATGATATGAAATGCTCTTTTAACTAAACAATTAATAGAGGTGATGGGATCCTTCATATTTCATTTGACCTTTCTAAAGTGTGTAGCAAAAGTCTTTCTTTCCTACAAAACTAACTTGTGCTTACTTGGAATGGATGACCATGGGCCTTCAGACATACTGCCCAATCTCTGTAAAAAGATTTTGTTACATAATGTTTGTTGATCCTTAACTGTCCTCTGACATATACAACAAGCATCTTGAAGACAGCAAAGAGAGCAGTTGAAGAGTGTAAAGTAAGATGCCCTGCATGAGTGGGAGAGAATATCCCTGGAAGCTATAAGACTGGTGGACAAAATTAACAGTAATAGGGTTGGCCTGTACTAGCAGACATTCTTCAGTGACAGGGTCCTCAGAAAGAATGAACCAGGAGATCAGAAGATGAGAAGATAGAAAATTTTGGGATTGGGTGGTTCTGCACAATCAAGTAAACTTAAGAAGTACAGTAGCTTATGTACAAGAAAGGCCAGTGTCCCAGGAAAGAAAACCTTAACTCATTTAGTGTCCCACCACCACCTCAGGCCAGACCTTGCCAAATCTTCCCCGGCTAAAGAACACAGAACTGAGGTCTCTTTGTCTTTTCATCAAGGCCTCTGAGAAGCCTTGGAACAGCCTGGTTCTCAACACAAGGTTATGTTACCTTCCTATGAGTTTTTGACCACATGAGGCTCAACAAACCATAAAGTCTATTGTCACTGTTATTGGTTACATATCAAAATTAATAATAACTTCCTCTTGCTGAAGATACCACTCACATTGGCTGCAGGATATGAGAGTGGAAAATCAAGCTAAGACTTAACCAGTCCTCCCTGAAGTCTGGTTTTCATAATGCTGGAAGATATCATGCAGGCTGCCAGAGGAGGATTGTCTCCACCATCTCTGCTCAGCTATAGATTCTACATGTTATAGTGCCATCATTTCAGGCAAGACACAGCCACTTGAGCAATAGTGGCATGACTATTATGGGTGCAGCCAACTGCTTTTCTGTTAGATTTAAGACTTATATCACATGAAGAAATTCATGTCTAATTCTATAAGACAGAGCAATAATCTGTGAATAGGAAATCATAGGCCTCAGTAAGCAAACAACTGTTATTGTTACGTTGAATTAATGTGCTGTGCCTCTCAAACTTTCTTCTAAACATTTGTGTTTATGCCCATAAATGGTTGTTGCCGTCAGCTTATGTCAGATACAGAAATAAACTTCTTGCAAAGGATAGTTTACCTTAGAGACTCATAACTGTAGCTGACCCTCCTGGGAATAGGTGACAGTTGCTAAGATACAGTGGCCCAATTATTAGTCATAGATAAACATCTATATCACCAAGGTACAGGGAACATTGCAGAAGAAATGACAAAAATAATAAAAATGAAAAAAGCAACTGGAGAAATGATGACTCATGGGTAAAAGGTGTTAGCTGCTCTTTCTGAAGACAAAAGTTCAGTTCATGGCACTCACAGCTGCCAGTAACTCCACCTCCAGGGAACCCCTTCTTCTAGCCTCTGAAACATGTACATACATGTGCATGCACAGATACGCATGCTCACACTTACACTATTTAAGATAAAAAATGAATCCCTTTAAAAAGTTTGTGTTTTCATATATTTCTATAAGAGGTATGTTTGTTTCCTCTTTAAAGATCTCTATTATATTCATAAGGTTGTTTTTTTTTTTTTTTCGTGCTCCAGCTATGTTGCAAGATTTGAGGTCTGTTTTGGAAGAGTTACTGTTTTGTAGTGGACAAGTTGTCCTGACTGCTATAAATTGTGTTTTTATGCTGGTTTCTATGCATCTGGATTTGGGAAAATTATAATTCTAGGTACTCACACCTTTTGTAGTCTTTGATGGGTGGGTGTTTTGTTCCTTCCATTCTGCTTCAAATTTGGTTCTTAGGAGAGTAAGGTGGCTGTGTGTTGCCTGTTAGGAAATTCTTCTAATATCTTGATAGGTGTGGTCACTGAGTGTCTTAGTTGGGGTTTCTAATGCTGTTTCTAGTCATGGTTTCTAAAAGACACCATGACCATATGACCATAGCAACTCTTACAAAAAAACATTTAATTAGGGTGGCTTACAGCTCAGAAGTTCAGTCCATTGTTATAATGGTAGGGAGCATTACATCATGCAGGCAGATGTGGTGCTGGATATATCTTGATCAGAAAGCAACAGGAAGTGGACTAGATCACTAGGAGTGACTTGAGCATATGTAAAAACTCAAATACCACCTTCTTCCTCCAACAAGGCCATACCTACTCTAACAAAGTCACATCCCCTAAGAGTATCACTCCCTTTGGGAACCATTTTCTTCCAAACCACACTCTGGGGGATCCACATTTATGTGTTTCTATGTATTGGGAACTGACATTTGACAATAGGGATGGTCTACGAAGAAGGTACTGAGAGGATTAACATGAGGGAGAAAAGCAATGTGTTCCACCAGGATCTACTTAGTTCCTTGGGAATAGGGACAGAGAGTGAGAAGAGATGGTCTGTTATAGAACTGGGCATGAGACTTGAGGATTGATCTTAGAGAAAAGGAGGGAGAAGTGAAGATCTGTAGTTAGCTGTAGACAGACACCATGCTTTTGTTTTCTGACTGAATAATCACACAGCAACTATATTAATTCCAACAGTGTTTGGCTGATGTCTTAGGTGTATTTCTAGCTAGAACTTACATCTTTTTTTAAAAAATATTTATTTATTATGTATACAATATTCTGTCTGTGTGTATCCCTGGAGGCCAGAAGAGGGCGCCAGACCCCATTACAGATGGTTGTGAGCCACCATATGGATGCTGGGAATTGAACTTAGGACCTTTGGAAGAGCAGGCAATGCTCTTAACCTCTGAGCCATCTCTCCAGCCCCTATCTTAAATTAACACATTTTTATTAATCTATGTATCACCATGAGGCTGTGGCTCACCAGTAAGGTTCTGATGTCTTCCTCCTTCAGCAGCTACATGGTATCCCTTTGATTCTCTCTTCTTCCTCTCTATATTCAGATTAGTTTTCCTGCCTAACTCTATTCTGTCCTGTCATAAAAACAAAGCAGTTTTTTTTATTAACCAGTGGTAATAAAACATATTCACAGCATATAGAGGGAAATCACATATCATCTTCCCTTTTCTGTCTAAATAAAAATGAAGGTTTTAACTTGAACATAATAAAATTGCATATAACAAAAAAGCTATCAAGCAAGAATAACAATTACGATATTTAGTCTATTTGTATCTGGCAAAATTAAAGAAAATATTCTATCATCTATTTTATCTTTGTGAGTCTAAAGTTTTATATCTAAGTAAGGAAACTATAGCCATAACTGTCTGTATTAAACTCCATCAAAGACCCGAGAAGGAGATAATATTACCTAAGTAAATAGGAAGTGCATTGTAAGTAACTTCCAAAACTAGAATTGACAGAGATTTCTTGCTAAATAGATAGTCACCCAAAGTTCTTCTGTAACATTGAGGCATCCATCTTCAGCCTACAAGACCATAGTATCTGACAGACTTTTCCATGAAGCAGGAAATTTGAAACACTGTTTCACCTATTGGAAGTCCCTTTCCTCTGCATCCTGCAGAATGCCTGGCAGACATTTTCATGAAGCAGGAACTTTTAAGGACTGTCTTGCCTTCTTTAATCAAGTTCAGTAGTCATTTTCCTGTGGGCGCTGCATGTCCAGTTCATACATCATACCATCAAGCAGTCCAGGAAAGAGCAGTTTCTTGCCCAAATGGCTAACAAACTTCATAAGGAGCCTCTTCAATGTCCACAATCTTCTTGAAGTAGACTGGTGCTGCCAGAAGCAGACATGTCTCACTGTTGAGAAAAGTCTAAGTTCTTAAAACATTTTTAATGCCATAGTCTGTTAGTCTTTGAAAGGTGTGAAGAATACCTATCCATCTGAAATATATCTCTGTACATCTAGAAAACCTAACCAGCATGACTACAGGTATGACTATTATAAATGACTATCTATTAATCTGTAATTTTAAATTATATATTACATTTTAAAATGGGATTATAGACATAATACCTTGAATAAGAGTAGAAATATATATATAACAAAATTGATGATAAATTTGCATCAATAAACCAAGACCCATACCAATACAAAGTACTCATCTCTATATCATATCCCCCTTATTTTTTTAAAATTCACTGTGACCATCAAACATTTATAACCAACCATTTTAAAATGAAAATAAACATTTATAAACATTCACTTTGGGAATTTGAGTGTTGTTTTCTCCAAACTGCTTCCTGCTGCTTGTTGGGCAAAGTATTTTTAGGGTTCACAGAGACTTTCAGGGCATCTTGTTCCATCAAACCACATTAGCCTGGAAGGAATCCACAGGTTCTCATCTTCTGTGAAAACCAAAGCAGAACTTCTTTTTCAAAGTAACATATCCTTAGACTCAAATTTTGAAGTCAAGATACTGATGTGGAATTTCCTTCTGTATGCTGTGAATACCATTGGTTAATAAAGAAACTGTCTTAGGCCTGTGCAGGATAGAATATAGGTATGTGGGGAAAACTAAACTGAATGCTGGGAGAAATAAGGCAGAGTCAGGAGAGGCCATGTAACCCCACTGGAGACAAATGTTGGAACTTTACCCAGTAAGCCACAGCCACGTGGTGATACACAGATTAATAGAAATGGGTTAAATTAAGATGTAAGAGTTAGCCAATAAGAAGCTGGAGCTAATGGACCAAACAGTGATTTAATTATTATAGTTTCTGTGTGGTTATTTTTGGCGTCTAGGTGGCCAGGAAATAAACAAGCAGCCTCCTACAACAAGATACCTTCAAAATACATATGTTGTTTGCCATGCAGTGATGGCACATGCCTTTAATGCCAGTATTCAGTACTTGGGAGGCAAGGCAGGCAGATCTCTGAGTTTGAGACCAGTCTGGTCTACAAAGTGAGTTCCAGGACAGGCATCAAAGCTAAACAGAGAAACCCTGTCTCTAAAAACCAAATACATATGTATATGTATGTATATATATTTGAGATATATACATACATTATATGTGTGTGTATACATATGTGTGTGTGTTGGTTTAGCTTAGCAGATCCCAGAATCAAATATCACTCTGTAGGCAAAAAAAATCAAAGAAAACACAATAATATATATAATCAAAACTGTCTATGTATATTCCACTTTTATATGGCTTATTTTTATTCTCTTTATTACTTTTACTGTCTCTTTAAAGACTTTGTCTTATTTCTTAATACTATTTACTTATTTTATAGCTGTCTATACTTTTTTCCTCTCTTTCCTAAGCCTACCTACATTTTCCAAGCATACTGTGTGTTTAGAGGTCTTTTATGTCTGAGTCTGTCCTATTGTACATCTGAAATCCTTTTCTGACGGGGAGCATTTTAAAATGGTAAGCAGTGTGGTCTCTGAAGCCTTGCATGCTGACTCTGCCCCTCTTGGCCTTTCAATATGGTGGAGATACATTTACAACCAGCTCTGAGTCTGCTCTGAGGTACGGAAGCAATGCTCATACCTCAACTCTGAGAAGCACTGTGCAGCACATAAACTTTTTTTTTGGTCAGAGTGAAAGGTAAAACTGCCATGCAGCATGTTGTGCAGTCTGCAAATATCTCTGTGTATGGCAGCAGGGATCTACCATGCTCTCCTGGCTCTGTATACCTAGGAAACCCAATCTTGCCACTTGCCCATGCTAGGAGTACTGAGCCACATAGCCATTCTCTCAGCTATGTTTCTCCTGACCCTGAGCGGGCATACAAGCACCCAGACTAAAGTGGGTATCAGGACATGCAGGTTAGTCCCAAATGCTTAGGTGCCATTTTGTAAAAGGAGACTGTGTGTTTATTTTCCAGCTGTCCAGACCTGGTTGGCTGATGGCTCAGGCATATTTCTAGCTAGCTCTTACATCTTAAATTAGCCCATTTCTATTAATCTGTGTATCACCACAAGGTAGTGGCCTACCAGTAAGTTTCCAACGTATTCCTCCTTCAGCAGCTACATGGCTTATCTTTCACTCCACCTTTTTTTCCCTGCATTCAATTTAGTCTTCCCACCTATCTCTATTTTGCCCTGCTATAGGCCAAAACAGCTTCTTTATTAACCAATGATAATAAAACATATTCACAGCATACAGAGTGAAATCCCACATCAGTTAGCTTACCTGCATCCCAGGATAGACCTGACTGCAGGTTCCCAGGAAATGTCTGATAGAGTTGGTATTTGAGACAAAGCAATGATTTGGGGAAGGAAGGTAGGAAGTATCTGTGTGATTACTTGATATAAGGGCATGGGGGAAAGTAGGCCTCAGCAGGTGATCTGCTATGAAGCTAAGGATGAGTCCAGGACATTGGATTTGGAGGAGAGGAATACAGGTGAAGATCTGCAGTTAGCTTACCAACTCCTCTGACTAGAGTAGCCTACATGGACCCAGGGGGTGTCTTCTCAAAATTGGGGCTGCTTCCCTGGGCCGAATCTAGTTTTAACTTTTTTTATTGTGACTAACCCCATGATAAATATGTGAATGCAGGTATCATTATTTTAGTCTGATTTGATTTTCACATACCTAGCTATTAATTTAATAGGTGATTAAACCAAAATATATAAATAACCTAAAAACTAAAGATTGAAGGAACAAATAAATCATTCAGTCAGTGAGTATATGAAATGAATAGGCATGTTATCAAAAATACCAATTGCCAACAAAAATATTCAACATTTTTGCCATCATGGAAATACAAAGCAAAACTATGTTGAAATTTTATTTTTGCCCCATTCAGAACAGTTATAATCAAGAGAACAAAAAAATGATATGGGTGGATGTGGAATAAAAAGAAATCTAATATGATAGGACAAGACAATGTGGAGGTTCTTCCATCTTGTATTCTTGCTAAAGCCAATTAAATTTTAACTAGAATTTAATCTCCTTCATGGGAAGACTTGTGGAAATTTACCCAACTCTATTCTAAGACCCAAGCTCAAGACGTACCAGCTAACTTAGCTTCTGTTAAACACCAGCTTATGCAGAACCTTCCTCTCTAGCTAGCTGCTTATCTTAGCTTCTGTTAAACTGCTTGCTTGTGCACACCTCCTCATGCAGCTGTAGAGAGATTCTAAAATGTGATTTGGGCTTTAAAAACTCCCTCTAAATGATGGATGTTATAGTTGGGTCCTGAATGCCATAGTGTAACCCAAGCCAACTGAAATAAACACTTTAAATTGGCTATTGACTGTGTCTGAGTGGCCTTTTCTGGTGGGCTTCCTGAAACAGTTATACACTGTGGATAGAAGTGCAAATTAGTCTGTACACCACGGAAAATAGTGTGGAGGTTCTATAAATACCTTTCTATAATGAGAACATCTGTGAGACAATCAAAAATATTTTCTCAATGAACAAAGTCAATAGAAATTCTATGTCACCTCAGAATACAAATTGCTGCATAATGTAACAATTGTTATACATTATAAGTACTGAAGCTCATATAGAATGGTAAGGCAGTCATTACAACTCAACAGTACTCTTGAAACCCAATCATCCTGACACCCCATACCAAATCCAACTTGTTTGGGGTCATTGTAATGTCTGTGTAACAACAGTCAAATCCAGAGTACAATGACTACTGCAAGATTCTACACCTGTTAACAAACAATAGGATATTTCTAGCTTTTTGGTATTCTGTACAACTTCATTTGTGAATTCTACTGGGTCACGTATTTTGATACTTGTTGGGGATCCTTCCCCAACTATCTCGGTTATGGATGACCCTGGGTAGTGCCGCAGAAATCAGGACACAGGGGATGCAGAGTAGGAGATACAACTGCATACTTTATTGCAAAGCCAGTGCTCTTTTATAATACTCCAATCACAATCCAAGCTAGGTTCCCATAATACTTGGAAATAGCTACATAAACTAATAACTTTGTAGCAAATAATTTCAAGAGCTTCATGTCCTAGTTAATCTAAACAAAAAGCCTGGTGTTATGGGAATAACTTTTGCTGTTATATAATATGTAAAAAACACCTCATCAGAAGATTGTGGTTACAACCTAATCAGAGCCTTTGAACTACAGTGCACATCTGTGTTCTCAAGGACTGACTATTGGCAAGGCATTCTACTGATGGAAGAGGTTTGCCTCCTCCTGACTTGGGTTGCCAAGCCTGTCAGCAAAAATGCTACCTCAAGTCATCCCTGCACAGAGTTTCCATGCCCTTCAAAGCTAGCCCTCCACAGACACTATGGGCCATATTCATTTATGTCCATTTATTCTGTTGTCATGCTGAGTTGAGAATATTAAACCCTAATAACAACTCATTAGGAAAGGTCATATGTATCTTGGTATCAAAACTTTCTGGTATGTAACAGGACATTAAGGAGACATTGGTCCTTCACCACCAAAATAGAACCATCTGCTCTGATAAAAGGGGATATCGTTTAAAGGACATTGCTGAAAGAACAGCTAGTTTATTGAGGACATGCCCTACAGGACAAAAAGAAAGAGCAAGGATAGAATAAAAATATATTATATCCTTGATTTCTTCTAGGTTTTCACCAGGGCTCTTCTTCAAGATTCTAGAATCATCTTAATATGCCTTCTTCTCAATAATGCCACTTTCAGCACAGTGTCAAGTAGAGTAACAGGCTGAGATGTCATTTGTTAACAGCCACACTTTAGTTCAAGCACGTTTCCTGTTCTTGCCTTACTTGGCCATGTTACTAGCTTTGGGCAATGCTGTGAGTAACTGTGGAGTATCCATCAAAGCAGAAAACAAATCTAATCACATGATTTGGTCCTGCACGTACCAGTCAATAATCTTTCAGATGTTAGCCCATAATGTGCAGCAGATCCATAGTCTAAGAGCAGAGGCCCAGAAAGCAGAACTTAACCGACCCAAAATTAATGTACCAATATACAAATCATATGTAGCTTTGAGTCACTAAAATATAGCTAATGTAGCCTTGAGTGCTTCTGCAGTCAGCGTGGCTGACACACAAAGTCAAGTTCCTGGTTTTTTAAAAATAAAAGTCTTTTATATTCAGATGCTGCTTCTCAACTTCCTGCTTACTATCTTATCAAGAATCACATGATTCACTGATTGCTTAGACAAATTTCTTAATTGTATCACCTACCTCTTAGTTCATACCCTTCCAATACACCACCACTCAGACTCAGTCTAAAGCAAACATCTAACTTGATCATGTCGCTGCTTCAGGACCTCTATAGCTCTCTATTGTGCAAAGGAAAGCGTCTCCTCTCCTGGTCCCTGTGGCTTTTCCTCCTCATGGCCATTTTCACTGCATGATTTTAGACCAATGAGCTCAGTCCAGCATCTTCTTTTACACGTCATTCTTCATAAGCCTTGAAAAGCACTACTCTTTAATGAAACCGCCACAAATGTCACATTCTTTCAAAAAGCTTTTTCCCAATCTAAATGATATTACCAAATTATGAAATTGCATTTACAAATCAAAATTATAGGTGCTTGCCCTTTTCTTCTTTCAGCATTTTCCAGGCAGTTTTACATTAGCACATTTCATCCAATTATCCCCTTTGCTGGCTCTTACATCCTTATTAAATCAAGTTCCTCAAGGATAGAGGACATTTCCTATCCATCTGGTTAAACTCAGCTCTAAATACCATTTCCATCATATATGTAAAAAGCACTTACGGCCAATCCCCCATGCACCTTGGCAAGGGATCCTTCATCAATGAGCACGGGTTTGTGCTGAAAACATTGAAATTCAAGGATACTTGGAAATGTCTCTGGTTCATTATATCTCTCAGGTCAACCCATAGCTATGCTTCCCTCTCTTATAACTGCCAGTTCTTCCTTAGGTCATAACCTAAACAGAAGGTAACACTCCAGGTGTGCTCCTTTGTAAGCCGTGGCAAGGCTTTTCTTCTGGGTGAATGTTAGGAGAATTGGGTATTTGAAAAGGCCAGTCTAGATTCAGAGTCAATACAATGATCATGAGGTTATTCTAGTGTTGAAGGAAATTATTCTTATCTCTTTGAGGCTTAATAAGCTAGTCCTGTGGAAAGAAATCCACATTGTCTTACAAATGGCATGAGTTATGAGATGTCTCAAAGAATAACCCAACAGTTTGTGATCCTTGGGTGTTCTTTTAACATTCTTGTTGTCAGGAATCACCCCATTGTTTTCATCTTATTTGAGGAATATAGATTGTGGCACTCCTCACACAGAACAAAAGTATACAAAGAAAATGCGTTTGCACTACTATTCCCATTTGAGAAACCAACAGCTATTCCCAGGGCCAGGGCCCCACGCCTTTCCTGATGTCTGTGAGCAGATACACCCTCATTCTATCCCCACCACATCCATACCCTCGAGTCTCTGTGCTAGTCACCTATATACACACCCACACATTTATCTAATATTTGGAAACTGTGAATTCAAGTTTTTCCTAATAATTTCTAGGGTCACTTAGGTGATGAAAGATCTTTCCCTTGGAGTACTTGCCAGATTGGCCCAACGAACACAATCTAGTGTGGTGTAGTCATAGCTTTGCTCCATGTTAACCAGAATCTGATGGCAGCACATTGCAATATGTTACAAGTAGAGTATTTTAAATTTAATGCTACACGACAGAAACACTCATCTTTAATTTGGTAAAAGTAGGTGCACATCAAATGTTTAACTCATGTCCCATTGTCTTCTGTTTCTCTACTATTCTGACTTCAAAATTATCCATTGTAAAAAGAGATTGTTGTTCTATTTCTGAAGATCACTAGACTACGTAAATCTTGATGGTGAACCACACCAAATAAAACTGAAGAACTAGGAGCATTCAAAGCAAATCACTTTCCTGTCTCCCCACTGGAGGGCAGCATTTCAAAAGGCAAAAATCTTTCCCAGTATCAAAGCAGAGTCATGCAAGATGGGGGAGGGTAGGGGATAATTAGTTTCTGGTGGCCCCAGTTTCTTGTTTGAAATCAAAGTACTAGGAACACGTGTTGCAGCCCAGAAGTGCCTCTTGCAAGAGAGCACTAAATTCAGTGACTCTGGCCACCTGTTGACAGGAAGAAAAGATGCTCCTGAAGCTCTCCGTGTTGCTCCTTTGGAATCAAGTGGCTCGTAAGTTCAGGAGAGCTTCAGTTTACATAACAGAAATTCATCAAGACAAAGAAATCTCTGGAGACATGTCATAAGTATGAAGGGAGGTGGGAGAGGTAGATTGGGAGACAAATAATGGAAAGTAGGATCACCTCAACTTTGAAAGAAATCCTTCAGTCCCTTGTGCCTTTGGGGTTTCCGTCTATTAATATGTATGATCCTCATACTGTGGGTTTCACACTGTCTTCCATACAGTCTGCATCCTTCCATCATCCTTCCATCATCCTTCCATTAACTTTCTGGTCCTCTGTGATCACCAGTCTACTTTTAGGGCCACGATCTCGTTTGTAGTTTATACACAAGGCAAGAGCATTCAAATTTCTCTCTGTGTGTTTTGCTTTGTTTTGGAACAGGTTTGAGCACCCAGCAGTTGGAGCAGAATCCTCAGTTTCTGAGTATTCAGGAGGGGCAAGATCTCACCATGTACTGCAACTCCTCAAGCACTTTCCCTCAAATATACTGGTACAAACAGGAGCCCAGGGAAGGTCCTGTTTTCCTGATGACATTAGTCAAAGGTGGAGAAGTAAAGGAGCAGAAAAGAATGACCGCTAAGTTTGGTGAAGCAAGAAAAGACAGCTCCCTGAACATCATCAGAGCTCAGCCTGGGGATACTGGCATCTATTTCTGTGCAGGAACACATTGCTCTTGTGGCTGATGCTACCTGCCCCAAAACCCTGCAGCTGCAGACTCTTACCACCTTGTTTCCACAAACCTCTAATTACTCCTCATTCAGCTATGGCTATGAACAGTGTCAGCACCCAAACCCCTCCTTGCCTCATAGACCACAGACAGACACAACCTTTCTGCTGTGAAATGAGGCTGTGGATATGGGCAGCTTTTAAAAAAATCAATAACAGTGTGGACAAACAGTGACCCAAGGTTTGTCTTGGTAGGGATCAACATTAGAGAACAAAGGAAGTTATCAAACAGAAAGCCTCATTATTCAAAAACCCAATACCCATTTCATACTCTGTGTTATAACTTGAGCTTGCCTGTAAAAAGATTCTGACCAATGAGATGAGATCACAGACCTGCTTTCCATAGTGCTTTCACTTTGTGGAAAATACTAATGTCTAGTCCTCTCTGTCCTCCTTTCCTCCTGCAACATAATGTAGTAACAGTTTTGCCATGAAGAAAAGCACAAGTGTAACTAAGACTTCAGCTCTACCCCAGCAGTACCCAGTGTCACCCCGTGGTTCAGAGCACAGAGCATTTTAATTTCTTTATTTCTTCCTTGACCCACTGATAATTCAGTAGAAAGTTGTTCAGTTTCCATGACTTTGTAAGCTTTCTATTTGTTTCTGTTGTTAAAATCCAGCTTTAATCCACAGTAGTCTGATAAGATACAGAGGGTTATTTCAAATTTCTTGTATCTGTTGAGACTTGCTTTGTAACTGTGTATATGTTCAATTTTGGAGAAGGTTCTATGAGGTGGTGAGAAGAAGGCACATTCTTTTGTGTTTGGGTGAAGTGTTCTGTAGATGTCTGCTAAGTCTATCTGAGTCATAATATCTGTTAGCTCCATTATTTCTCTGTTTAGCTTCTGTCTGGACAACTTGTCCATTGGTAAGAGTTAAGTGTTGAAGTCACTTGCTATCAATGTGTGGGGTTCAATGTACGTCTTAAGCTTTAGTGATTTTGATGTGGGAGGGTCTTCTGTCTATGTGTTACTTTCATTGGTTAATAAAGAAACTGCCTTGGCCCTTTGATAGCACAGCAGCTTAGATAGGAGAAGTAGACAGAACAGAATGCTGGGAGAAAGAAGCAGATTCAGGCAGTTGCCATGATTCTTCGACCCAAGATAGATGTAGGCTAGACTCTTTCCCAGTAAGCCACCACCTCGTGGTGCTACACAGATTACTAAATATGGGTTAAAGCAAGATGTGAGAATTAGCCAAGAAGAGGCTGAAACTAATGGGCCAGGAAGTGTTTAAATGAATACAATTTGTGTGTTGTTATTTCGGGTGTGTGGGAGCTGGTCAGGACAAAAAGCAGGCCTGCTTGCCTCCTCACTACAGATGTTTCTTTTACAAATATGGGTGTCCTTACATTTGGGGCATATTTGTTCAGAATTGAGACATCATTTTGGTGGATTTTTCTTTTAATGAATATGGAATATCCTCTCCATCTCTTTTGATTAATTTTGGTTTGAAGTCTATTTTATTAGATATTAGGATAGCTACACCAGCTTGCTTCTTAGGTCCAATTGTTTGGAAAATGTTTTTCCAAATCTTTACTCTGAGGTAATTTCTGTCTTTGTTGTTGAGGTATATGGTGTGGGACAATTCTATATTCTGTCAATTATGTTTTAAATAAATGCTGATTGGCCAGTAACCAGGCAAGAAGTATAGGTGGGACATCCAGACAGGAAGTAGAGGTGAGGCAATGAGGACAGGAGTAGTTTGGGAAGAAGGAAACTCTCTCCGAAGTCCTGTCCAGACACTGAAGCAGGATGTGATCAACCCTGCTGAAAGAGGTACTGAGCCACGTCGCTAGCATAGATAAGAATAATGGGCTAATATAAGTTACAAGAGTTAACCAAGAAGCCTGTGCTAATGGGCTACTCAGTTTATCATTAATATAGACTCTTTGTGTGATATTCTTCAGGTCCAAACAGCTGTGGGAACTGAGTAGGACATAAGCCCCAACAAGCCAGCCCTCATGTTATATGTATGTTTCTTGTATGCAGCTAGAAGGGTGGATCCTATTTTCATATCCATTCTATTAGCCTGTGTCGTTTTAATGGTGAGTTGAGTTCATTGATACTGAGAGATATTAATGACCAGTGATTTTTAATTCCTGTTATTTTATTGGTAGTGGTTGGGGCGGGCATGTGTGTGTCTGTGTGTGATTCTTTGGATTTTGCTGGTGTGAGATTCTCTATTGCCTATTTTGTTTTGTTTGGTTTGGTTTGGTTTAGTTGGTTTTTTATGGGTATACCTAACCTCCTTGGGTTGAAATTTTTCTTTAGTATCTTTTGTAAGACTGGATTTTTATGGACAGATCATGTTTAAATTTGATCTTGTCATGAAATACCTTGTTTTCTCCATTTATTGTGATGAATTAAAAGTTTTGCTGGGTATGGTAGTCTGGGCTGGCATCCATGGTCTCTTAGAGTCTGTAATGCATCTGAGTTACCTGACCTCCACTCAAGAACAGATCACTCAAAGGAAATGCCTGGCATTCCAAGCATGTAGATAGGAGCACCTGCCATGTACTTTCACCAGGACACTAGACAAATGCCCCACAATCAGGGGTCTTAAAACCTCAGAAACACCTCACCCTCACCTTTACTACTATAAAATCCTATTCTGTAATTGCCTTGATGGGTTACATTGTCTAGGGTCAGTAACCGTCTGGCAGGTCAGTTATTCCAGGGTCCCGGAGAGGCACTATCTGTAAGATAAATGGGCTAGGAGAGAAGAAGAAGGCCATGCTACATTTGTCAGAGCCTCCATTTATTAGAGATGGGGTACAACTTATATAGGGTATGGAGTTGGCGGGTGGGCACAGGGGTCTGAGCTCTTGTCACGTAGTTCACGTTGGTCACGTGGTCCGAGTTGGTCACGTAGGCAGGAGGTTATCTTCGGTCAGGTCACTGTAGGCCAAGAAGTCAGGAGTTGCCACACCTAGTTCCCTAGGTAGTTTGGAATGTGAAGTGGGTTCCGCTAACAGATAGCTCTCCATTTACAGCCAATTTGGGTGTGGAGTAGGCTATGTCAATAGAACGATTCCTAACATAATTAGGGGTGTGAGGTTCTCTGCAGACTCCCCTAGGGTGATGGTTCCTGCAATGATTTTAGGAGAAAATTGGCTCCTAACACTATTCTAATTGAGCTCGGGGCTCTCCAGATATTCCAATACATTGGACATGCAGAGAGACTGAGTTTGCAAACTTGATTAAAATAAAGGCTCTTTGCTTTTATATATGGGACTCGGTTTCCTTGCTGGCTTTTGCGGGGACTTTGCAGATTTGGGCCTAACATTTGAGGTCTCATCCCGGATCCCCCAAAGCCCGCTAGGACTACCACCTGTAAAGCCTTCAAGTGGCCGGTTAAGTTTTCTGTGTTTTGTTTCACGTCTCCATGCCTCATGTCTGCCTGTGAATGGGCCTAGGAACTGTAATGCCTGAAGATGATTTGCAGACATGCAAAAAGATCACAGGCTGGGCTCTCAGGCGGACATCCCCGGGGCCCTTTGCAGAAGGTGGTTCTCCTTGGGGATGCATGTGCGTAGTGACCTCTCAATTCTGTGGTGTGACATGCAATTAGCGTGGGGAGACATGCGGGTAGCATGGTCAGTTCTCTGGTGAGACACATGGATAGCGGGTCTCAAGTCTATATATAGACTCACAGATAGTGGGATCTCATTGCAATAGAAGGGAGAGTCACACCCGCCAAACAGCTTGAAGCTGTGTCTTTGATTTGGTTGCTTGAAGCTGTGTCTTTGGTTTATTTGGCACCATTGTCCTTCCTGTTTATTGTCCTTTACGTCTGTGTATTGTGTGTTGTGCTTTTGTCTTGACTTAGACTGATGCCGACAGACTCAAATCATAACTTCTTTGACTTTGATATTGAGATCACTTACAGGACTTTAGAGATAGGACTCTAAGTATAGGGGTATATTTTCCTTGCTGCCTTAAACATTTCATGAAAAGGAGTCTGTGGCCCCAAGCATGTGACTGTGGGGCAGTGTGCTTGTCTGGATGAGTGGCTGGGCTATGCACCCTTGTTGTTGCAATGTAGCAAGGCTGCCAGGCACAGTTGTAGGGGGCGGATATATCCCAATAGGATTTCAAACACTAAACAGAGAATCTGGGGTTAATTGCTATGACTTGGAGAGGTTAACAATCTTTTCCCCCCATGCTGCATACCTCCCATGCTCGTGGATTTGTTCCCTCCACTTGCCCTGGGGGCTGCGTACCTCAACTTCTGGTCAAACCTGACCTAGGTTTGGCTCTGTGGGTCAATATGTTATAAAAATCTGTCATCAGTTATAGAGGCTGGCTACGAGTTATTATTGGTTAATATATAAAAACTACTGTTGGTCTCAAATGTTTCACACTGGAACAGGATTTTATGTGCTGTTCTTATTTAAAATATTGTAGTCATACATCATATACCACTGAGAAAGACCACAAGAAAGACTTCGGTAAGAGTTTTTATATTGTCTAAAAAGCCAGAAAAAGTGGGGGGAGGGATGCAAAGTATGTTTGCTGTGGATTTGAGCATAACACCTTAATTTGTATTTTCTTTATTGCTTCCATTTCAATTTTCAGATCTTGAGTAATTTTGTTCACCTGTTATTTTTTTCTTGGCTTTCTTGGCATTCTTTAAAAGATTTATTGATTTCCTACAAGTTTTTCATTTCCTCTTTAAGGACCTCTATCATCTACATAAAGTTGTTTTTAAGGTCATTATTTAGTGTTTCAACTGTGTTGAACTATTTAGGTCTTGCTGTCATAAGGATAGCTAGAGTCTGGTGGTGCCATATTGCCCTGACTACTGTTGATTGTATTCTGACACTGATGTTTAGGTATCTGGGTTTGAGATGACTAGAGATCCAGGTGTTCACTTCTGAGCTTGTCCTTGTTGGGTGGTGTCTTAGTTTAGATTTCTATTACTGTGGAGAGGCACCACTACATCAGCTCTAAGCTTTCTTTAGTTCCTTTTCACAAGTTGGAAATTTAGCCCGGTGGGATCTTATTCTGAAGTCACCATTCCCTTTATTCCATTTCTTAATCCGTTTATCTTCTTGAATTCAGGATTTAGCTCTATCCTATTCCTGGTGCCTCATTTTCCAATCTGTACAGTTCGTACTTTTATTTGCTTAGCCTGCTTCTTTTCAATATAAATCTTCATTAGAGTTACCACTAATAACCATACAACACAGTCTATACTGGGCTATTTTGAGATTTCCTCTGCCAAAGAAATTAATCCAAAACTCTTCACTTTTGCCTTAGACACACTTTTCAGACAAGAGCAAAATCAGCAACATTTTTCACCAAAATATCACAAAACCAGTCCCTAGGCCACATACTAATACTCGTCTCCTCTAAAACCTCTTGATCCTCACAGCTCATCAAATCACACTCAGCACCACTGTCTTCCATACTTCTACTAGTATGGCCCATTAAGCCGTGATTAAAGCATTCCACTGCTTTCCTAACCTGAAGTACCAAATGCCAAATTCCTCCATACAAGAACATGGTCAGACTTATCACAGCAATACCCCACTCCTGGTACCAACTTCTGTCTTAGTTAGACTTTCTATTGCTATGAAGAAACACCATGGCCACAGCAACTCATATAAGAAAAACTTTTAATTGGGGTGGCTCGCTCACAGTTTTAGAGATTCAGTCCATTATTATCACGGCAGGGAGCATGGAGGCATACAGGCAGACATGGTACTGACTACATCTTGATCAGTAGGCAACAGGAAGTGGACTGAGACATTGGGCAGTATCTTAAGCATAGGAAATCTCAAATCCTGCTCCCACAATGACACACTTCCTCTAACAAGGCCATGGCTACCACAACAAAGTCATTCCTCCTAATAGCGCCACTCCCTATGAGCTTATGGGGGTCACTTACATTCAAACTACCACAGATGGATGGTTTATCCCTTGGTTTCTGTTTCTTCTTTAGTCTTCTAGTCTTTGTGGCCTGGATTTCTGGTGGCCAGCTTGACCTCTGATCTAGTACAGGGTCTCTGGGAGCTGGCCTTCTGGTAGTTAGCTTGGCCTTAGGTGCAGCAGGGCATCTCTGTTCTTCTGATCAGTGTGGCCTGCATCCATTCTTCTGACTGTAGTGACCTGCACCTGTTCTGTAGTTAACACCTGAGCAGCAGGAGCCCCTGAGTTGGTGGCCTGGCTTGGTTTCTGGGCTAGCAATGAGGTGGGAGGGTCTTTGGGAACAGAATCTAGAGACTGAGGCAGTTCTGACTGGTGTGGCTTGCACCTGAGCAGCTGAAGTCTGCTAGAATTAGGGAGAAGAACTGTCAACAAAAATGTTGATAAGATGGGAGGGCTTGGGCAGTGAAATGGGTCTTAGGGAACATAATTTAAGGAGTTGGGCATTTCCACTGACAGGGAGGTCATTCACATGTTCTTCTAACTGGCGTGTCCTATACGTGAACACTGAAGACTGCCAGGCACAAACCATTTTAAAAAAACAACTATGCCACTGACTCTCTTGCTATTGTAGTCAAACACAATTCTAGTCTATATAGTAGCTATAGACTGGATGGCTTTGTGGTTTCTCTTTACATGTATAAGTGTAGATTGGAGTACAAAACATTGTTCCTTTTATATAAAAACAACTTTTTATGGATGATACATATTTCTCAAAACATATTCTTGTAAAAGAAAGGCCTTTCGGTTGCACAGCCTCTCTTTTTAAAAGCCCACATCAATTTCCTACATTCATGGAAGATGTTGGAGTCCAGTTTCCTCACCAGGTCTTTTAATAAAGCCAATACCAAGTACTATACAAATTATGGATGCCATATCTTATATTTTTTTCTGTTTTTTACATTTGATTTTAAAAGTAACATTCCATGATTTATAATTGAACATTAGTACAGCAGCCAATTCCAGAATCAGCCCTTGAGAGATCTAGTGCACGGCATGCCTTCATCATAGGTTTAAGGGAAAGTGTAAATTTATAAATAAGAAAACGGTGGGTGGAGAGGGGCCTTTGTGGTTAAAGGAATTGCTGCGCTTGCAAAGGACCCAGGTTTAGCTTCCAGCATCCACATCATGTGGCTCACAACTTCCTGTAACTCTAACTATGTAGAGTAACATAGTTACTATGTTACTGTGTTATGTGACTATGAATGTAACACCCATTCCTGGACTCTCAGGCATCAGAATAAAGGAACGTGAGCGGGGCACACACACACACACACACACAGAGGGTGAGGAGTGAAGAGGTAGTGAGGGGAGGAGAAGGAGATTAAAAGAAGTTTTATTTTTTAAAAAGGGAAGAAAACCGTTTTAGTCCTCCCTGGTGCATGGGAAGGGATGCTGTCCCTGTCCCCTTCCTTTTCCTCTAGCACTGGCTTTAGGAAATCTACTGTGAATTTCGTCTGTGTCCCTTGGAGATATACATAAATCTGTTCAAAAGAAATAAGCCCTTTGCCAGTTTTATTAACCTACAGATGTCTTTCTCAAGGTCCTGGGAGCCATAACTGTGAAATGCCATCATCAACAGATGCAGTGCCCTCTCTCACTCTCATGGGCAGAGAAGCAGATCACCTTGGAGGTGCTCTCTCCACATTTAAGACTTACCGCCTGTCAGAAAGAATTATTTTTCCTTCAGAAGAGTGACATTCATAATGTAGCTGGCTTTGATCATGAGGTAAACCAAGACTGGGTCAAACATGCTATCAGGCCCACTTACTTTAGAACTAAGCTGTTTGTCTTGAAAAATCATAGGCATTTGGTCTACCCAGCTATATGAAAGGATGAGATGTCTTTCCATCTTCCCTGTTCCTTTTGTAAATTGCCTGGGATATGCACACATTCTGACTTATTGCTTATTAAATAATAAAACTGTTTTCATTTTCTTCTACCTTTTCGGAGAAGCGTTCTTAGCTGCAAAGGCCTTGTTTGCATTTTCCCCCTGCAAGACTCCCCAGTGCCTTTTCATAGTCACTGTGCTTAGGACTCTATCCCTTTGAAAAGCTATGCAGACACTGGGGAAAAAAAACAGTGAAGGGTGCCTTACTGACTGTGTAATCTGAGGGATTACAAGATCTGTGCAAGGTAAGTGAAAGTGCTTAATTCATGAAACTTTATAAGGATTAGCAACATTTTGTGAATTGCTTACCACAATCACAACTTTCATGAGATCCACTAAAATTTTCATCTCTACCCTGCTATGTATTCTAAACAGAGAATATATAAATGATGTAGTTCCTTCTTCCAAGGAACTCACTCATGGTAACAGAAGGCTGTCTGCTAGTTCCCATAAGCACCATTCCCTCGAGGCCAAAATCCTCTGATTTACAATCTCCATTTCAAGGAGCAATGAAATGTTGCATGTGCCTGTGCCTTCCTGAAAATACGCTGTTGGCTCCAGGATCAACACAAATGTCTGGGGGTATGCAGCAGCCCTACTGTGTCCAGAAGACATAGTTCACAACAGTCCCTCCCTACCCTCTGCTTTTCACTTTCTACCCCTTGGTCCACAATGTCCCCTAAGCCTTGGGGAAGGGAAATGTGATATAAATGTCTCACTATGAAATAAACACTGTACAACCATTGCATCTATGAATTCACAGCAGCTGTGGTTGTCTGCACAGACCAAACCAACCAACATTGCAGCATGGAGTAGGGAGGAACACATAAGGGCTAATGCCTCGCTCAGGAGCTACTGGTAGCTGATGGTTGGGGGAGGAAGACTTGGTTTTCTTTGGGGTGGTGGGCCTGGGAAGGTTTCTCATGCCCCTGTGGATGGTAACATGCCCATGCATATAAGGGCGAACCTAATTAGTCTAATTAGACTCAGTGGCTTATTTTTTTTTGAATTTCTTTTTTTTTAATTTATTTATTTATTAAGGATTTCTGCCTCCTCCCCGCCACCGCCTTCCATTTCCCTCCCCCTCCCCCGATCAAGTCCCTCTCCCTCATCAGCTTGAAGAGCAATCAGGGTTCCCTGACCTGTGGGAAGTCCAAGGACCTCCCACCTCCATCCAGGTTTAGTAAGTTGAGCATCCAAACTGCCTAGGCTCCCCCAAAGTCACTATGTGCAGTAGGATCAAAAACCCATTGCCATTGTTCTTGAGTTCTCAGTAGTCCTCATTGTCCGCTATGTAAGTCCGTCAGTGGCTTATTTTTAAAGAGAAAATAAAAATAAGAAAATGTTGTGAAGTTGGGATGGAAGGGAAATGTTGTAGGGAGGGTCTGGGAAGAGCAAGAGAGGAGGGATGAAAGATGGATATAATTGGATACATTGCACCTATGAGTGAAATCCTTAAAGAATAAGTTAATTTTCTAAGTTAAAAAATTAACATAAGTGTATGGCTGCATTGTTGCTTAGAATGTGGTATTAGCGCTAGGTTTACTCCTTGAGGGGGCAGACTAACTAGAGAAAGAATCCCTTGTCCTTGAGGAGAAATCCTGACTACTACAGAAAGAGAATCTCTGAAGCCTGGAAGAGATAGCATTGTAATCTGAGGCTGGGGACTGTGGTGATTTGAATGAGACAGCCCTCCCCATCCCTAGATTTGAATACTTGGTCACCAAGAAGTGGCACTGTTTGAAAAAAAATAGGAGATGTGACCTTGATGGAGGAGGTGTGTCACCACAGTGGGCTTTGAGGTTTCAGAAAGCCCATTCCAAGTCCCTGCAGTCTGCTGATCCATATGCTTTGTTCTCAGGTACCATGTCTACCTTTGAGAGACCCTGATTCACACCAAGAGGATGAGGGACTCACCCTCTGCACCTGTAAGCAAGCCCCAATTAAATGCTTTCTTTTTTAAGAGCTGCCTTGGTCATGGTATCTTTTCACAACAATAGAAATGTGATTAAGACAGGGACCAACGGTCCTAACGAGAGAATATGAACCAAAAATATCTGTAACAATGTAATTCTATGTTGCCATCATGAATTTCTTTCTTTCTGTTCTTTTTTTCTTGCAGGGGTGGAGCTCAAGATAGGTTTATTTTTTTCATCTAGCCCTGACTATCCTGGAACTCGCTTTGTAGATCAGGCTGGCCTTGAACTCACAAGGATCTGCCCACCTCTGCCTCTCAAGTGTTGGTATTAATGGTATGCACCACCATCCCCTGGCTTATGAATTATTTTCTTATCTCTAATATTCAATATAAAGCTTATATTAAGCAAAACAATTTGTTTGATATTTATTTTATTTTAATCTCTGTGAATCTATATTTCTTAGTATCAAGGCCAAATAAAAGATTTTTGTCTTTGTCTAGAAAACAAAAAGATTGTTCTTTAGAAATTATGACTATATCACATCCAAGATCAGAAGACCAGGGTCAGAAAAATAAGAAAAGCAGAAAGCATAACTAAAGAAAACTAAAGCATGGCTGTGAAGATGACGGGGAAAGACAGGAAGAAAAAGGCGGAGGACTCCTTAGACAGTGAAGCAGCAGGCAGCATTCGGCTCTGCAGGGGAAATGAGAGACTAAGGACAGAGGCTGCCTTGGGTGCTGTGTCACCCTATCCTGTCATAGTGGCACGCACAGCGTTTACTCCCCAGAGTCTGGCAGTGCCCCACAACCACAAGAAACACCGAGTCTCCAGACTCTGGCCCTGGCTGAGAACTAATGTTCTAATGTTAAGAACCGAGATGATAGAAATGAAACAATCTTTTAGGGTCAGTATGCAGTTATGCATCTTATGTCCTGGACTATTATTTATCACTTGACTTGATATATTCAGTAAGCTACATGGAATATAGAAGTAAGAATGAGGTGTAATGTTTACATAAACTATTCACAAAGCAGAAAAGTTTCCAAAAGCTGATCATGACCCATGTTTTATTTAGCTTGGTCAATATTCTTACTCCTAATTGATATATATTGTTTTGTTTCCCTTCTAAGTTTCTGAGTCCTTGCTCTTTATAGAATATTTATAAACACCCTGAATTTAATTTTAAATTATTAAATAAGTTCCCAATTCACGAAATGATACTCCTTATTATTCTCAAGCAATCTTTCCCTTTCTTCCTGATCCCGTTCCTTCCCCCTCACACACACACACACACACACACACACACACACACACACAC
>NW_004949215.1:376255-386202 GCF_000317375.1 Microtus ochrogaster | reverse complement strand
CTTACACATACACTCACATGTACTCACACACACTCACAAGCACATGTGCAGTATAGAAGTCAAACCATAGTTCAGAGCTTGTCATAGCTCTTAAAGGTCCAGGAGTGACAGCTGCTGAATGTGTTTCATGAAATTGAAATGCAACAGGTGTTGGATCCAAAAGGATTGCACAAAGATGAGAACACCACCAAGTCTAATAAACCAGAAGCAAACTTCATTCCAGAAACCAGATTCCAGGAAAACAAGAAGCAAACTTAAGAAAAAAAATAAAAATAAAAAACCACTGCAGGGCACAGAAGCTTACCAGCTAGCTGAGACCACAGCCAGAGATGGTGTTTGTTAGGCTGTGGCAAAAGGCCGGTTTCTGAAGCCATCTTTTTATAGTAGGGGCACCAAGCATTAGGTCTGAACAAAGGAATTTTTATGATCTTGCCCCGGCCCATAGGTTAGTCAACAGAGACCCTAAGGGGTCGGGGGAGTGAGTTTTAAGATCAATAGGTAACTACACAGCTATCATGAAATACGTTCCAGAGCCGAAAGTCACTAATTGCAAGAAAACAGATGTCTTTAGCAATTAGTTAGAAAAAGGGACTGCTAGTAGTATCAGAAGGTTAAATTGGTTTTTAGGCTCTAAACTTAGAAGACAGCAGAAAGTTTTTTATACTATCTCAAAGTAAAACTTAGATACAGACTGCCATACTTTATAACCTCCATTATCAGAGCTCATTAGTCAAATCAGTGTCTGTATTAATCCACTGTCTCTCCTGGTACCTTCAGGCAGTGTATACTGAAACCCCATGCCTTCCCTTTGATGATGCCAGTTTCTCATAACAGAGACAGTGTCTAACCCAGAGGTCACTCATCTCTGTCTCCTAAAAGTTAACTCAATTCATATCTATCATTTATCAAGGATGGCCAGGACACTACTCTCAGTTTGCAGAGAGAAACTCCATCCTTGTAAATAGAACAGCCAGTTGTAAAATGAAATGACCTAGGCTGATGGAGACTTCTTAAGTGTCTGAGAAAACGGCACACTGTGGATGATTGATCCTTGATCCACTGAGAAAGCTACTGACAGTCTGTTCTCATTCTCCTGGACTTATAGCTTTATATTTCTTTATTTCTACATTCTTATTTCTGTAATCTACATTTTTATTTTTTTATTCTTGAACTACTCATAGGAAAAAATTAGTTGCAAGTAATATATAGAATACACATTAATAGCTGAGTTTATTTTACAACAATGTATGTCCTCATGGCAATGATAAAGATATGGAGAAGTCTTTTGTTGGGACTCCCATGGATACAGATTCACTAAATTAAGAGCATCCCTGTTGGAAGCTGGGGAGCTATCGTTGGCTGAATGAGGAGAGGGATACCCCACAGTAGAGATAAGTGAAGGGAGAAAACAGTGAATTGCTTGAGCTGGTGGGCCTTGTACTCCATATGGAAAAGTAGAGAGGAATTCTCTATTCCTTCAAACCAGGAACAACAACTTTTGCAGTAGCACCCACAGGCATCTCTTTTAAGTTTCTTGAAACTTTCCCAGGAACTCAGATCACACTTCAGCAGCTACTGGTCCAGACAGTTCTAGCTGTTGTGGTATCTTATGTACTTGGTTGGTAGAGAATTCTTTCTCTGACTCTCAAACTGCCCATAAGTTTTCACTTCCCCCACTCTTGTCACAAGTGTGTAAGCCCAAAAGTCCTATACTGAAGCCTCTCCCCATTAATTCAAGGGCATTCTGCTCTGTAGGTTGCTCTAAGACTGATGCATTGGGTAAATGGAAGTGAACACAATAGGGCATCTTTGCCTTAGGAAATGTGTGCTAAGGTGCCTAGCTATGAAAAGAGAGGCAGAAATGACTGTCTCTAGTTACCATTAGAAGTAGCAAAAAGAAACAAAAAGGTCTTATGTTTCTATGAAATGAGGGATTTGAGAAGATAAATATATTAATGTGAACAAATGTAGGAATAACATGTTTTTAACAAAAATTATCATTAGGAAAATTACTTTCAACGTAATTTTAAAATACCAACAAAATTCTGAATTGTTACAATAAAAGTATTAAAAGATGAACTCTCACGCTCCACAAATTCCTATAATGATTACCCAGCAGTCATTATTAGGAGGCAAGAGTTCATTACACATACTCATCTTTATAAATACTTAACACACATACATGCACACACACACACACACACACACACACATATGCACCAACGCCCATCCCAGCACAGTCTATATAATCAAAACTTTGTACATATTCTTCCAGCAACTCATGCCCACATTAAACAAATTTCCTGAATACAGTGGTTGAATCTCTGTATTCAGTGATTCTGCATAAAGAGTGTCAAATAAAAAACAAACAAGGCTGATATCCAGACATTCAACATTTATTATTTATGTCTGAATACAAATGCCAGCATGAAGTTCAACAAACTTCATTCCAAATGAAGAGCCCAGCCTTCATGCATCTATCTCAGAATCTTTCCACTTCCAAAATTGAAGTCTCCTGATCTTATGAGGTTATGCAAACATCAGCTCCTATAATGAACACTCAGCAGAGATGAGAGTTCCATCTCGTTCTAGCAGCTCTATAATATGCTTTAGCATCATTTTAATAACATATCAATAATGGTACCTTCCTAAACAGTGTAATTCCTTACTGTATTATAAATACACACCTTATAGTTGTAGATAAGTGTGACCTCGCCCTTTATCAAAGAAACATTTTTATCAGCAGCAGCAGCAGCCAGAGACTATTACAGAAAACCATAACTGGTCAAAATACTGAGAACAACTGTGTGATACCAGGTCCCAAATGATATATCTACAACATAATTCCTGCCCTCAAGGCTCAGAGAACATCATGGAGAAGGGAGTGGAAATATTGTTAGAGCCAAAGTCTATTGTGGGATTGTGACAGGGAAACTGCATTCATGGGATTCCTACAACATGGCTACATCAACAAAACTTGAGCAATTCCAATACCAGTTGACATCCCAATGTAGATGGGGGAATCTCACAGGGCCCCAACCCTAGAAAGAGGAAGAACTATACAGAATTAACAACTGATAAGGGGAGAGAATGAGTCTTCCTCGGGGATGAGCCCCTGGTTGATTACCCAATAATGAATGCACATAATTCTGATCCAGGGTCAGCCGTGAAGGAAACATGTGCATGAAGACCACACTAAACAAACTCAGCAGGTTATATTTACATGTTTGTTCATTTATCAGTGTCTGTAGCAACAATGGTTAAAGAAGAGGCTGAGTTTGGGATGGTGAGGGTAGGAGGGAGGAAAGGGGGAATGGTGTAATTATATTTTTAATTCACTTTCTATATATTTTGTTCACCTTCTTTCTCCTCCCCAGTCCTCCTAGATCCTACCCACCTTCCTGCCCACCTAAATCATGGTATAATAAATTCCTTTCAAAGAAAATCAACTACAAAAAAATCATCAAACCAAAACAAAAGAAATAATGCAAAAATGCATGGAGTCCATTTTGTGTTGGCCAAATCCTCCCGAGCATGAGGCTTGCCCCAGACTGTGGTTGATATTCCAAGTGTCTCTCTGTCAGAACACGGTCCAATAATGGAGCCATGTCAGGAGAATTCTGAGTGCTTGTGAGAAAACAGGATAAGAGTCTCATGACCTCAGTTTCTTCAAAACATAGAATTATTCTTGGAATGTGTTTTTGTTTTCCTCTCAGGTGTAGAGGATAGGAATGGGTTTACTTTAGATTATTTATTACAACTGTGTGGAGCCTATTTCCACCTTGTCTATCAGTCTGAGATTTTGGAGGTTGCTCAAAATGATTGACAAGAGTTGCATGTCCCAACTCAGGAGGTTATTACTTTGTTCTTTTCACATTAAGATAGCTCAAACAAGTAGATTCATTCCATCCTGACGTATGATCAGGATATGCAAATGTACTTCCGCTGCTTCTTTTGTAATTATGAGGTAACCTTCAGGATAGTGGTCTAGGATAGCTTCACTGCCTAAATGGAATTCTAATGATTTGATGTCCCAAAGTTAAAACGGTCAACTGTTTGAGTTTTGTATCATTTGAATCATGCTAATAAAGTTTTTGTTAAATTCTCCCTCACTTTTGTATTGGATATAAAAGCATATGGAATATAAAAGTGGGCGATTTCAGTATTCACTGGAATGCCCTCATGATATATTCTATGGTTTCTGTTTTACTATTTTCACATGCATCTTTGTATTCTTTACTAATATTTCTAAATATCCACACCCCTACCCTGGTAAGAGGTGTTTTTGTTGAGGCTGGTCCCCGACACAACTGGATATTGTTATTTGTTTATAAACCTCTATGGAAAAACATGTTTCTGCCACTCTGTGACTCCCTTGTGATTGTACACTTCACTCATGTGAGTCCTGTTAACCGTCAAAGTATAAATTGCATGGTACTTTAAAGAAACTTGGCTAATATAGGAGACCTTAATCTACCTCATTTATTGGCTTCTTTCTCACAGGCTCCACTGCCACCTAGAGCAGTGACATCACTCTATCAGAGAAAAGTAATTTTACCTCTTCCAGCAGGCATTAATTACAAAAATTTCTTAGTTCCCCTTCTGAACGCTGGGATTTTATCTGAGTTGAATTTGCAAAGGCCTTAAACATGCTATCACGGTCCCTGTGAATTCATATAGGCAACATCCCTGTTATGTCTGAAATACAATTTCTATAGAGTCATCTACCACCTCTGGCTCTTGTAATTTTTCTGTCTCTTATTTTGCATAGATTCCTGAGTCTTGAGTGGAGGAATTTAATATAGACATCCCATTTAGGGACAAATGCTCCAAGATTTTTTATGTACATTGTCCAGTTGTGAGTCTGTACATTAATTTCAATGATGAGGGTTGAGTGAGGCACTGATGTGTATATAGGTATAGTAATACATCATCAGAGTCATTTTATTGCTATATTCATTTAGCAGGATAATAATAAATTTCCCCTAGAGTCTATGACCTATCTAGTCTCAGGTTCTCAGCCTCATTAACAGTGTCAGATATGGGTTCTATCTTTTAGCGTGGGTGAAATTACCTGGCGCAAGCAAGAAGGAAACACGGAACATGCAACAAACTCTCGTAGGAGTTTATTAGAGGGAATGCATACTGATCTGGGGAATCAGTGTGCAGAGAAAGAGGAAGATGGCATGTCCAGCTTTTTGAAAGCTGCCTAGTGCATGCACACAGGGGGTTGCTGTGATGAAGCCATACGCAGATGATGGGCTCATGCATGCATGCAAGGGTTTAGCTGAATCATGTGGATAGAACTACTCATGTGTGCACATGGGTCATGTGGGGCCCTTTAACATTCAGGCAATTGCCTGTGGGCCCATCTGCACATGCATGGCTCTAGAACCTGGAAGTGCAGTCTTACTTGTGGCTGAATAATTACATTCCACCTTTTTGTTTATTATAAAAATTTGGGGGCTTGGGGGAAGTAATGGGTGGGAATGGGGGTCATAAGGTCTCTCGTGACTGCTTCACACTGACTCTGTGGGCATTGTTGCTGATTTTGTGGGTGTTGGGGAGATGAGATGCTTGACCACATCCTGGGGTGGCTGATTACTGTTGTTTTTACAGGTTGTGAGGAACTGGCTGGCTGGCAGCTTGGACCTCACAAGATGCTGGAAAAGCAGAAAATTATGTCTGGAAAACATTTTAGATCCCGGTGATTAAGAGAAGAGAGTGCCAAGATGGAAGATAGAGGCGGGTTCTTTCAGGGTGGGAGAATTTCCCAGGGGTTTCTGAGACCAGGAATGATAAGGGAAGAATTAAATGATACTTATTCTGGGCGAGTCTGGTCCATTTAGGTGGGTCCAGTTGACTCCCTGGAGCTTATGAAAAAATGTTTGAAAAGAAATACATTTTAGGCATATTAAAAGCTTATGATTATGATGATATATTGTTGGAATGGAAGATGGGGGGGAAGGGAGAAATTACTACAGAGGATAATTATTAGACCCTTTAATGTTTTACCTGAAGTAAATCTTAAGGCATTTGCTTTTCTTTAGCATCATGGTATTACCTTAACATCCAGGAAACACTGCTGCTATCAATGTTAAAGTCTGTTTTGTGAGGGTTTTTTTTTTGGAGGGGGGGCTGCAAACTTGTTATTGTTTCTTGCCACGGGGGCTTTTGACAGTCCTTGTACCTCTGGCTCTATGTTTAATGATGGTCTCTGTAATAACAGCTGAGTGGTTAATTGGAAATTTAAGCATGACATTGGCAATATGTTGGTAACACAGATAGGAGAAAGAGGAAGAGGGAGAGTATGTGGAGTTTTTTGCACAGGAGAATTGAATAAGAATGAGACTTTTATTTTTCTGGAACTGGAGAAGGAGTGGCTGAGCTTGGTGCCCTCTGGAACTTAAGGGAACAGGACCCTGTTTGAGTTATCATATACAATAGAGAAGCTTTAGCTGGAAGAGTAGAAGGTTTAAGATGGGACAGCTGAATCCAATGAGGAAGTCCCTCGATCGTGGCAGCTGTGAGAGCTACAAGAATTACTTTAAAGGGGCCCTGCCATTTAGGGGAAAGGGGTGAGGGGCATTGGTCTGGGGGAGAAAATAGTACCTGATCCCCTGTTTTAATCAGTGATGGGCATGATTTAAAACATAGTTGAGGTAATGAGTAGTTGATAAAATCTCATAATAGGGAGTGAAGATGGGATCACAGCGGAGTAAGCAGATGATCAGGAATGAGAGAAGTTTCAAGTGAGAGGCCAGGGGTTAAAATTAGCCACCCATACATAAGTTCAAAGGGCAAGATAAAAAGGGGGCTTTTGGGGGGAGCCCTAAGCCTAAGAAGGGCCAGAGGCAAAAGTTTTACCCAGTTGAGGTGAAGCTCCTGTGATATCTTAACAAGAACATTTTTTAAGGAACAGTTAGTTTGTTCTACATTCCCTGAAGACTGAGGGTGGTATGGGATATGAAAATGCCAGGGAATGTTAAGAGCCTTAGAAAATTTTGAGAAATCTGGGAAGCAAACTCTGGGATATTATCTGACTGAAGAGAGGTTGGAATTCCAAACCAGAGGATGATTTCTCAGAGAAGAACATCAGAAACTGACTGGGCCCTCGTATTAGTGGTGGGAAATGCTTCAATCCACCCAGACACTGTGTCCACCAAAATCAGGAGATATTTAACTCTTCTGACCATGGGCATATGATTAAAATTCAGCTGCCAGTCAGTTCCTGGAAGAGAACTCCTGGCCTAGTGTGTGGGAAAAGGGAAGCTACAATATTTGGTCTTGGGATCTGACTTTTTTGACAAATTTTACAAGAGGCAGTAATAGATTTTAAGAATTCTAAGTCCTCAGGGGTGAGTTTGAGGTGAGCCTTAACAAAATGAAATAGAGATTTGCTATTAGGATGAAAGAGCTGATGTAGGTAGGACAGAATTTGCTGGGTGTCAGGGGGTTTCTGTGAGAATGTGGGGTGTATTGTATGAACCCTCCTGAGGTGATTGAGGTAGGTTTGGGCTCTGGAATGCTACTGTTCTAGCTGCTTGCTCAGCCTGGTTATTTCCCTTGGAAATAATGGAAAGTCCCCTATAGCTTTTGGGAGGCTTTTAACAGGTCCATAATGTAACCTGAGTTAGTTATGGATCCTCCTTTTCTCATAAGAAGGCCACGCTTCTTTCAGATAGTTGTGTGGGACAGGAGGATATGAAAAACATATTTGGAGTCTATGTAAGCATTTAAAGATTGTCCCTTTGCCTACTGGAAGGCATGGGTAAGGGCAGTCAACTCAGTCTGCTGATTAGTGGTTTGGGCAGGGAGTATCTGTGCCTCCACTAACCCAGTATCTGATACTATGGCATAGCCTGCTCTATGGGTCCCATCACATAAAAAGGAGCTGCCATTTGTGTACAAGGTATAAGTGGCCTGGGGTAGTTTACCCTCCTGTGTATGTGAGGAGTGGGGCAGTAGATCCTCTAGGGTCTCTATGCAACAGTGAAATGGGGAATAATTAATGTTAGGCTGAGGTAGATTTGGGATATTAAGGGGTGGGCAGTATTGGAAAATGAGTGTGGCATCTTCTACTAGTGCCACCTATAGGGAAAGAACACGGGAAGGGGGTAATCTTTATAACCCTTTGTAAGTTAAGAGATGGGACAGATTGTGGTGGGAGAAGACAGTGGTGGGCAACCCAAAAGTTAGTTTCTTTCACTCATGAATAAGAAGCTCAGTGGCCTCTAAAGCACATATGCAGGGTGCTCAGCCCTGAGTGATGAGGTCCAGCTTCTTTGACAGGTATGCTACAGGTGCAAAGGAAGGTACCTGCTGATGTCCTAGGACCCCAAGGGCACATCCTTTTTTCTCTGTTACATAGAGGGAGAAAGGAAGAGTTAAACCTGGGAAATGAAGAGCTGGTTTCTGGATAAGGGTTCCTTGGAGTCTCCGGAAGAGTTTAGTAATGGGATGGAGAAGGGGCTTATGCAGAGAGCTGAAAGCCGCCTCATATAAGGGGTGGGCAAGGAGAGAAAAAGATGGGATCCAGGAACATAGGAAGCCAACGATTCCCAGGAACGATAAACCTCTTCTTTTGTGGAAGGAACTACAAGGGATTGAATTATCTTTTTCCTGTCTAGGGTAATAGCTTTTTGGTTTGGGGTAATAGTTAATCCCAAGTAAATGACCTTAGAGGTAGCTAGTCGGGCCTTAGAAGGTTAGATTCTATAGCCCCTTTTGGACAGGAAATTTAAAAGAGTGGAGGTATCAGTTTTGCTGATCTTCAATGATGGACTGCAAATTAAAGTATCATCCACATACTGTATGAGTTTAGACTTAGGGAGAAACAGTGAGAGAAAATCAGAAGCTAAAGCCTGACCAAACATGTGTGGGCTGTCCCAGAATCCCTGGGGAAGGACAATCCAGGTGAGCCATGTGGAGAGGTGAGTGTCAGGGTCAGTCCAGGTGAAGGCAAAGATGTTTTGAGATTGAGAGCTGAGAGAAAGAGAGAGAAAGCATCCTTAAGGTCTATATCTGAGAAAAGGGAGGTTCCTGGGGCTGAAGGAACAATAGTAAGAGGTAAAGGGACAGGAGTAGGAACTGGGGGAATGGGGGTAGCTGTCTGCTGAGGTCGAAAAGGCAGGGCTTCGTTAACTGGGTCCAGAGCAAAAGTGAAGGGTTCTTCTGGTACAAATGGCATAGCCAGGAACATTTGAGCAGGTGAACAACTTGCAAAAACAGAGGGCTTAGGCTTAGAGCCTAAATAGTAAAAGGCTTGGATGTAAGGAAACTCCTTCCATTTGCCTGTGCACTGACAGTAGTTAGAATGCTCCAGTAAAATATCGAGATCAAAGGTGCCATTAGGTGGCCAATTTGCTATTTAAATTGTAACGAGGCCAATTTTTGAACAAAGATGGACAAGTGTGGAAATCTGTAGGTAGGGCATTAAGGCCTGAGGTTTCAGGGCCTCTAAAAGGCATCCCAGGGGGGAGGCTGGATTGATGGATTTTGATAGCTTGCTACCCATAGCTGAAAACATGAAAAATTCATGAAAAACAGTGACACCACAAGGCACACAGGGAGACATCTCTTGGCTATGGGCAGGGTGTGAATCAGCATGTGACCATCACAAAACCCATGGGAGGGCATTCCCTGGACACAAGTGGAATGGTAAGGCCTGGCTGAATCCGGTCAGGGTGACTCAGAACCCAGAGAAGCCAGCCTTTCACAGTGAGGGAACAAAAGGAATGGGAAGGGAAGGGAAGGGAAGGGAAGGGAAGGGAAGGGAAGGGAAGGGAAAGGAAAGGAAAGGAAAGGAAAGGAAAGGAAAGGAAAGGAAAGGAAAGGAAAGGAAAGGAAAGGAAAGGAAAGGAAAGGAAAGGGAAAAGGAAAGGAAGAGGAAAGGAGTTGGCAACCCAAGCAAGTACGAAGCAGCATCTCGAAGGGGTCCCAGGCTC
>NW_004949215.1:359428-376155 GCF_000317375.1 Microtus ochrogaster | reverse complement strand
GAAGAGCTCAACTGTAGCCTTGAAGACCATGGTTGGGGGCATCCCCCCCCCCATTTCTAGGAACACCAGAAGATTGCCAGAGCTCAATGATCAATTCCTCAAGTTTGGAGAAATGGCTAAGCTGACCAGAATGGGAAAATTCACCAATTGAAGCTGGTGTTGTATGGAGAAATCGCGCTCAGGCATATGGAACATGTGGTTGTTGTGGAGAAGATACCCAGTTCTGGATCCTGACCCTGGGAGAGGCATTTGGGGTGGGAGAGCCTCCCGAGTCTCACAGCACCAATGAAATTACCTGGCGCGAGTGAGAAGGAAACATGGAACATGCAACAAACCTACTGAGCAGTTTATTAGAGGGAGTGTGCATAGGCTTGGGGAATCAGTGTGCAGAGAGAAGAGAAGGGGGCATGTCCAGCTTTTTAAAAGCTGCCTAACATATGTGCACAGGGGGTTGGTGTGAATACATCATTCGCAGATGATGAAGATGACGGGCTCACGCATGTGTGCAAGGGTTTAGCTGAGTCATACATGGATGGAACCATTCATGCATGCATGTGGGTCACACAGGGACCTTTAACATTCAGGCAATTGCCTGAGGGCATGTCTACACATGCGTGGCTCTAGAACCAAGAGTGCAGCCTTATTTGTGGCTGAACAATTACAGGGGGTCTAATATCTAATCAAAAAGAGATTGGGTATTTCATATTTATGCCACTATTACACTAATATATCTCTGTTGTAGATCATAGGGCTTGTAATCAGGTGACATTGATTTTCTTTTCCCCTATGATAGCAAGTTTAGTAACTTCCAGCACTATGAATGCTATTCAGTAGTGAAGCTTATATTATAGTTGAGCATGAGTTAGATTTCTCCATGGTTTATGCTATAAGTATGTACTATCTTCAAGAACAGGTCCTTACTGCAATGTTGTGGAATGTAATCAATGGAGAGGGTGGATGGAATGATGTAATTCTATTTAAACGTTTTATAAATTAAAGGTATAGACAGAAAAAAAGCATAAAACCCACCTCTTGTGGTTTCAGCACTGATATCCCAGAATAATACAATCTCCTTAGCGGCTGCTCAGTCAAATTACCATTCCTCTGCTTCACTGGTTGCAGACTAGCCCATACTATTCAATTGCTTCTGCCATGGCCTTGTTGACCTATTCCACCTCCTAGTCTGTGCAAGTCTTTACTTCCTTCTGAGACACACCCAAGAAGAAAGTATCAGAAATGACACTGCTAGTCTCCTCCCAACTGCAGACAAGGCCAAGTGAGAAAAAGGACTACACATACTGCTGACCCCAGGGCTCCCCATGAGGTCTGGAAATCCAGGCTTCCTGGCATCTAACCCAAAACTTGTGACTCTTATTTCTAATATCAGCTTATAAAGTTACTATACTTACACCCTAAACTACTGCCATAATGGACTGAGTAGGTTTTTAAAGCACTCTGCCTATAATTTACTTTAAAGTGGCCAGAAATGGCCTTATTTTGCATAGCCATATTGAATGTCCCCTAGTCTTTAACATTAAGTTAAATAATTACCCCAGCTTTCTGAGCTATTTCCACACTGCAAACCTTCTTAGAGGAATTAATCTCTTACCAATGCTTTCTTTTCATAAGTATCAAGTTCTGTATCAAGTACCTTTTAGAAACTATTAATTAACTATTCCAATTCACAAGGAAGTCAGTGAAAGTTTCTTCATTTGGAACTGGGAAGATGGCTCCATGCAAAATGTGCTTACTGCTTTTGCAGAGAACCCAAGTTAAGTTCAGTGTTCATATCAAGAAGCTCACCAATACGTGTAACTCCAACTACATAGGATCTGAAACCCTCTTCTGTCTGCACAGTTACCTGCACACACATGTGACTATATCCACACAGAGACACACATATGCATAAACAAAAAATAAAATAAATATTTAAAAAGTCCTTCAATAGGAAGCCTGATTTATATGGGTTGAAAATATGGAGCATGAGTAACACACTAGATACAATAAATGGGCTTAGTATTGTCATTTCCAAGCTATTAGTTTGTCATTAATATTTAAAATAAAATTGTTTTGCTACAGTACAATATTTGTGATATGTGCTTTTTTAAAACTAATTCTAAACACACATCTAAGAATTTACAATTAGTTATAACTAATATTCATTACCCTAAAGACTTGGCATTTAAAAATACAAGTGATTATTCTTGCTTCTCATTTTATTAAACTGAAGAAATATACTACATGTCACCAAGACTGAAGCAAATATGTTTCCTCTGGTATCTTCTGACTTTGAAGATGAAGGTCTAGTGTTGAGTGAAGCCTATGCAGGATGGAGCTATTTTTTCTTCATTGGAAAACAGAAAACACTGACTAATCACATTCAAGTTCCAGGATGGATAACCTAGTTGTGGGTAAATACAAAGGATAGATTTTGTGTGTTAATGTGTGTTCTTTTTTAAAAAAAATCCATTTGAACTTGAGTTTTGTGCATAGCGATGGGTATGTATCTATTTTCATTCTTCTACATGTTGATATTCAGTTATGCCAGCACCATATAGTGAATATGCTTTATTTTTCCCATTTTATATATTTTTGCTTCTTTGTCAAAAATTGGGTGTTTATAGAACTGTGGATTGATATCAGGGTCTTCAGTTTGGTTCCATTGGTACTCCTGTCTATTTTTATGCCAATACCAGGCTCTTTTCAGTACTGTAGCTCTATAGTAGAGTTGAACTCAGGGATTGCGAAGCTTCCAGAAGTTCCTTTATTGTACAGGATTGTTTTGGCTATCCTGGGTTTTTTGCAATTCCATACAAAGTTGGATATTATTCTTTTGCGGACTACGAATAATTTTGCTGGGATTTTGATGGGCATTGCATTGAATATGTAGATTGCTTTGGTAAGATTGGCATTTTCACTATGTTAATTCTACCTAGCAAAGAGCTTGGGAGAGCTTTCCATATTTTGGTATCTTCAATTTCTTTCTTCAAAGATTTAAAGTTCTTGTCATACAGCTTTTCCACTTGCTTGGTTAGAATTATTACAAGATATTTTGTGTTATTTGTGGCTATTGTGAAGGGTGTTGATTCTCTGATTTCTTTCTCAGCCCATTTATCATCTGTGTAAAGGAGGGCTAGTGATTTTTTTTGAGTAAATCTTGCATACTGCTACATTACTGAAAGTATTTGAGTTATAGAAATTTCTTGGTAGAATTTTTAGGACAACTTATGTAAACTATCATATCATCAGCAAATAGTGAGAGCCTGACTCCTTTTCTGATTTGTATCCCCTTGATCTCCTTTCTTTTCTGTCTTATTGCTCTAGCTAGACCCTCAAGTACTATGTTGAAGAGATTTGGAGAGAGTGGAAAACCTTGCCTTGTTCCTGATTTCAGTGGAATCGCTGTGAGCTTTTCTCTATTTAGTTTGATGTTGGCTTGTTGGCTTGCTGTATATTGTCTTTATTATGTTTAGGTATGTTCCTTCTATTCCTGTTCTCTCCAAGACCTTTATCATGAAGGTATGTTGTATTTGTCAAAGGTTTTTTTCAGCATCTAATGAGATGATCATGTGGGTTTTTTTTTTTTTTTACAGTTTGTTTACATGGTGGATTACATCGACAGATATTCATATGTTGAACCATTCCTGCATCTCTGGAATGAAGCCTATTTGGTCATGGTAGATGATTTTTTTATATGTTCTTGGATTTGGTTTGCCAGTATTTCATTAAGTATTTTTGCATCAATGTTCATGAGTGAGATTGGTCAGTAATTCTCTTTTTTAGAAATATCTTTGTGTGGTTTGTGTATCAGAGTAATTGTAGCCTCATAAAAAAAGAGTTTGGCAATATTCCTTCTGCTTCTATTGTGTGGAACAATTTGAGAAGTACTAGTATTAGTTATTCATTAAAAATCTTGTAGAATTCTGTGCCGAAACCATCTGATCTTGCGGGGTTTTTTATTTTTTTATTTTTTGGTAGGTAGACTTTTGATAACTGTTTCTATTTCTTTTGCTGTTATATGTCTATTTAATTTGCTTACCTGGTCTTGATTTAATTTTGGTAAATGATATTTATCTGGAAAATGTTCATTTCCTTTAAGTTTTTCAATTTTGTGGAGTATAGGTTTTTGAAGTATGACTTAATGATTCTCTGGATTTCTTCCATTTCTGTTGTTATGTCTACCTTCTCATTTCTGACTTTGTTGATTTTGATATTCTTTCTCTGCCTTTTGGTTAGTTTGGATAAAGGTTTGTCTATTTTGTTGATTTTCAAAAAAACCTCAACTCTTTGTTTCATTGATTTTTTGTATTGTTTCTTTGTTTCTGTTTTGTTGATTTTGTCTCTCAATTTGATTACTTCCTGTTGTCTAGTCCTCCTGGGTGAGTTTGCATCTTTTTGTTCCAGAGTTTTCAGGTGTTCTGTTAGCTCAAAAGTGTGGGATTTTTCCAGCTTCTTTATGGTAGGCATTTAGTGCTATAAACTTTTCTCTTAGCACTGCTCTCATTGTTTCCCATATATTTGGGTATGTTGTGTGGTCATTTTCATCAAATTTTGGAAGTCTTTAATTTCTCCCTTTATTTCTTCCTTGACCCATTCAGGTGAGCACTGTTTAATTTCCACGGGTTTGTGGGCTTTCTGAAATTAGTGTTGCTGTTGAATTCTATTTTTAAGCCATGGTGATCCGATAAGAAACATGGAGTTATCCCAATTTCTTGAATCTGTTGAAGTTTGTTTTGTTACCTAATATGTGGTCAATTTTTGAGAAGGTTCCATGAGGTGCTAAGATGGAGGTATATTCTTTGATGCTTGGATGGAATGTTCTATATATGTCTGTTAAGTCAATTTGAGTCATAACATCTGTTAGTTCCTTTATTTCTCTGTTAAATTTCTGTCTGGTAGACCTTTCAAGTGGTTAGAGTGGGGTGTTAAAGTCTCCCACTATTAGTGTGTGGGGTTTAATGTATGATTTAAGCTTTAGTAGTGTTTCTTTTACATATGAGGTGCCCTTGTACTTGGAGCAAAAACATTCAGTATTGAGATTTCCTCTTGATAGATTTTTCCTGGGACTAATATGAAATGTCCCTCTTTGTCTCTTTTGATTGATTTTTGTTTGAAGTCTATTTTGTTATATATTAGGATAGCTATACCAGTTTGTTTCTTAGGTCCATTTGTTTGAAAAAATTTTTTGGATTGAAGACCTCAACATAAAACCAACTACACTGAATTTCATAGAACAGAAAATGGGAAGTACTCTTGAACTCATTGGCACAGGAAACCACTTTCTATATATAACTCCAGTAGCACAGACACTGAGAGAGAAGAAATTAATAAATGTGACCTCCTAAACCTGAAAAGCTTCTGTAAAGCAAATGACATGGGCAACGAGACAAAACAACAGCCTACAGAGTGGGAAAAGATCTTCACCAACACCACATTGGATAAAGGACTAATCTCCAAAATATGCAAAGAACTCAAGAAATTGGTCATCAGAAGAACAAATAATCCAATAAGAAAAATGGGGTATAGACCTAAACAGAGAAGTCCCAACAGATGAATCTAAAATGGCTTGAAAGACACTTAAGGAAACAGTTAACATCCTTAGCCATCAAAGAAATGCAAATCAAAACAACTCTGAGATTCCATCTTATACCTGAAAGAATGGCCAAGATCAAAAACACTTAGACAAATTATGGTGGAGAGGATGTGGAGTAAAGGAAACACTCCTGCATTGTTTATGGGAGTACACACTAGTTAAGCTTCTTTGGACAGCAGTATGGCAATTTCTTAGAAAATTAGGAAACAATCTACCTCAAGACCCAGAATGCCACTTTTGGGTATATACCCAAAAGATGCTAAATCATACCACAAAGACATGTGCTCAACTATGTTCAAGGTGGCATTATTTGTCATAGCCAGAATGTGAAAATAGCTTAAATGCCCTTTGACTGAAGAATAGATAAAGAAGATGTGGTACATTTACACAATGGAGTACTTTACTACACAGGAGAAAAAAGTAATGACACCTTGAAATCTGCGGGCAAATGGATGGATCTAGAAAACATCCAGACCCAGAAAGACAAATATAATAGGAGGTAATCTAGACCCAGAAAAACAAATATAATATGTACTCCCTCATAAGTGACTTTCAGACTTAAAGCAAAGAAAAACCATCCTACAATTCACAATCTCAAAGAACCTAGACAACAAAGAGGACCCTAAGAGAGACATACATGGATCTAATCTACATGGGAAGTAGAAAAACCAAGATCTCCTGAGTAAATTGGGAGTGTGGAGGTAATGAGAGATGGTAGAAGGGGAGGGAAGAGGAAGGGAGAGGAGCAGAAAAATATATAGTTCAATTAAAACAATTTTTAAAAAAATATCACCCACAATTTAAATCCAATTTAATTATCTTGTGCCATTTATTTAACCAGGAAAACCCCAACACATTTGAAGAGCATACTAGTATTCAATTACATTACAGACAAATGACTGGACATCCTATGTTCTAAATGTGTAATAATTTTATTAAGGAGAATATTATATTGCTAAGTAGTACCAATGAGAACCAGATCTTTGTAATATTGTAAACAAGTTTCTAGATACGTTTATAACTTGACAAAGGTGCCAATTATTTGACATAAAACAATTATTTACATTTTCAGTTTCATTTTCTACCATTTCAACACATACTCATTATACACGCATGCATGCATGCATGCACATATATGCACCACTTGAACTCTGAAGGTCTTCTTGTCTCTTCTGATCCCTGCTTTTACTCTTGAAAGGGAAAACATGGCTGTTTTTGAAGAAGTCAGAACTATATTTTCAGAAGTTTTCTACATTTAGGTTAAGGGGTGATGCTTTCTTTGGCATAGATTACTAACTTTACTTAAGAACAGTGCTATTCACAGTTAAAAACCAAAGGAAACAAAGTCAGTACAGGAAGATGAAGTCAGAGTTGGAGTCACTGGAGCAGATGAGACAGCTCAAATCTTGACAGAGGAATGGCTAACCTCCTTGGGGCCATGCTGTTGGTTCTGTGGCTTCTGCAAGAATGTAAGTTGGAGATGGGGTGTTTGAAGTGGTAAGCAATCAATCTCCAAGGACTTTTCCAGGGAACTGAGACAATTGGGAGGCTTTGCTTTGTTTAGTAGGACCATTAAGAAAACTTTAAACCCATTATTTTCTTTCCAAACAGGGCTGAAGAGTCAAGAGAAGAATGATGGCCAGCAGGTTAGACAAATTCTCCATCTCTGATTGTTCAAGAAGATGGGATTTCTATCCTGAATTGTGATTATAATAATGATATGTTTGGCTGATGTGGGATTCCCATCTGTATGCTGTGAATATCACTGGATAATAAAGGAACTGCTTTGGGCCTAAGGAGAACAGAGCTAGGTGGGGAAAACTAAACTCAATGCTAGGAGAAAGGAGGCAGAGTCAGAAAGAAGCCATGGAGCCCCTGCTGGAGACAGAGATGCTGAAACTTTGCTGGTAGGCCACAACCTCGTGATGATGCACAGATTAATAGAGATGGGTTAAATTAAGATATAAGTGTTAGCCAATAAGAAGCTAAAGCTAATGGGCCAAGCAGTGTTTTAAATAATATAGTTTCTGTGTGATTATTTTGGTTCTGGGCAGCCGGGACAAACAAGCGGCCTTCCTCTAACATTTGACTGTTTTGCTTGGTACAAAAAAATACCTTGCCAACAGCTCTACATTCCTGATATCTCTATGTCCAAATTTGGATAAGAATTAGGACAGAAAATTCACAGTCTTCTTCAAGAAAAGAGGCAAACATTTCTCACCACACATTGCAGCCTTCCAGTGGAGACTCAGCTGTGTACTTCCGTGCTGCATGTGCACAGTGCTATACAAACCCACAGCTGGGCCCTAAGCAGGACCCTGCTTCAGGCTTCAAACAAGGGTGTCTGTGACCTTATTTCCATTGTACATAGAAGCACGACAGAGTGTGACTTAAACCTTCCTGAATGGAGACTGAGAAATGGATGGGGAGAATGGTAGATGGGGGCTTGAGGAAGGAATGGGAGGGAAGGAGGGAGGAGAAACAGCAGTTGGTATGTAAAATAAATGAAAAAATGTTAATTAAATAAATTTTAAAATAAGTGTAAAAGAGAAAATCAGCTTAAAACAAGGCTATACATGAAAAGCTCCACAAATAAATGGAGAATCGGATTTGGAGGCAAACACAAAGTCACTGTGTTTGGGAAATGAAGGAAGGAAGAGAATGAGTTGAGTGCTACCTTGGGCTACACAGAAAATTTTAGGACTGGGTTATATAGCAAGACCATGACTCAAAAACCTAAATAAACACATACATAAACTAATAAATAAATTGAGGAAAGTTCTCCAAACTTGTAACTCTTAAGCAATCTTTTGGCTCTATTTCTACGTTCAGAGACAAGCTGCTGAGTTTGCCCAACCACAAGTCTCTCTCTGCACTTTGATCCTTTGTTGTCACCATTCTTTGCTTTTTTATTTAACTTTTTATATTGAGTTGGGTTTTTGTATTTTTGTTTTCACTTTTTTATTTTTCCTCTCTTTCTTGCCTTTTTATTGCTCTCTTTTCACCTCATTTTACTGTTTTTTTTTTCTTTTGTTTATCTTTTGATCCTGGACTAAGAACATCCTGTTTTTCTCATGCCTGTATTTGGAGTGAGGAAGCTAGGGGTCTCCACTGAACATTTCCCCTTAGAAAATGTTGGCATTGGGTGCCTAACTTTTGAGTAAAATAAACAAAATAATTTCTGGTTATTTTTTTCTGGGTGGTTCCAATTTTACATCAAATATAGCTGAAGATTTCATGCTACGAGTCAATTTCCTTTGTTTCTTTATTTAAATACACAGGTCTCTTCAGTAAACCATTAATTGTATATATTCTTTTTCCGGGCTAGCATTCGACTGCTTGACACACTATCCAGCAGTAAGGAGTTTTGTCCTATGACTCACAACTGCAAACAAAATTGTGCGGTAGCCTTCCAAAATGCAAAGACCTTGTTCTTCTTAGACATAATAGTCCTCTGCTTGTGTAGACAAAAGGATGGAGCATTCAGGCTACGGCTCAAAGATGGAAATTAAGAACCAGGCCGCATTCATTACAATATCTTAAAAACTTAGATTCCTAAACTTTTAATCAGGAATCCCCCCCTCACCCCAAAATAGAGACAACTCTGCTTCAAACTGATATCATCAGAATGGAGAGATTTCTCTTTCCTAATGCACCAGTGGGCATGACTTAAAGGTAGGACCAAAGAAAATGTTTGCATCTTTTACATTCTGACTTCTACTTTAAATTCATATGGCCACTGATAATTCTATTAATTGCTCACATTTTGCAATTGATCAATATGAGTTAGAACAAAATGAAATACATTACTTTGCAGCCAGGGGGCAATATAATTCCACACACCTCAAGCCTTTACTGGTCATTTCTTGATAGATAGATAGATAGATAGATAGATAGATAGATAGATAGATAGATAGATAGATAGATAGATAGATAGATAGATATTAGTAATCCTGAATTTCTATCCACAATTTTTGTTCTGTATGCCTAGAATTGTTTATAATACCTTAAATGTAGAATTACATTACAAGCTAAAACATTGCAACCATTAGAAGAAAACAAGCGTGAACCACCATGACTTCTCCAAAAGAAGCATCCCTTGAGTAGGCACGCCTATGTGCACATGCATGTACATATTTGTGTTCACATAAGATTTATTAAGTAACTTTCTCATAATATTTCTTCACAAAAATCTGAATCTTTTTCATTAAGCCAGAGTCAAAAGGACAAAAGTTGCCTGTTTTCTCTCATATGCAGAGTGTGTGTGTGTGTGTGTGTGTGTGTGTGTGTGTACATCTTCATATGAGGAACACATATATGTATATGGGGGAACTATTTGGGAAGAAGGAAGCTGGTGGGAAGGTTAGAGGGTAAAAAGTGGGAAAGTTGGTAAATATGATCAAAGTATAGTTCATGCACTTTAAAAATGTTACAGCAAAACCATTACTGTACAGTTACTAAAGCCTCACTACGAATTGTGTTGGGTGGCCTTATATCGGGTGGCCTTCAGTTTCTGGTATTTCAGAGCTAGGAAATGGAGGCAAAAAGTTCTCTGTCCAGAGTTGGATCCATCAAGAACCCATCATGGAGACTCATCCAGTTCTTAACAGCAGTCTCTGATTTTTATGTTTCTCTGACTAAAGTTTATTCACAAACTTTTCTAAACAAAGGGACAAGGTGTGGGGCGGAGCAAGGAGAACAGAGACAGAAAGACTTTTGACTATGGAGGCCCTGCCTCCTCCAGCTCAGTGCAGTGTGTTGCACCCTCCCTAGCCACAGCACACATCCTTCAGTAAAGCATATGTATTTGCTGCTGCCGAGTTAGCCATCGGACAGGCATGGTGCATAACCCCATGTCTTTGTGACAGTTTGCCAGTAATGTGTGAAGTTACAGTTTAAAGTGGGCTTTGTCAATTGGTTTTGGGATTGACGAGTTCAATCAGGTCTGAGATCCATCAGCGGTTAGTCCAGAAACAATACTCAACTCTTCATCCTCCAGCGGCCATAGTAAGGTGCTCTCTTGGTGCAGACACAGAGGGAAGGGAAAGAGCTGAGACCGAGAGCATGCCCCATAGCTCCACTTCCATAATCTCTTATCCAAACTGGCTGAAGCAATTCTAATTCAGAATTGAGGAGGCCCCACAGCCAAGGGTTCTGTGAAACCCCCTACAAAGAACATGGGGCATGGGAAGAGGTGAAAAATGAGCTCTGCTTAATCAGTGACTAAACTGGGTACTTAGTGCTGAGGAACTCGTGTTCAAAGAGGACTCTTCCTGCTCAAGTTGATCATAAGTCTGAGAGAGAATATTGCTTCGGGCTTGTGCAGTTCCCGAACTCACCCACAAATCAGAAGGAAATACTAGTGACTTAGTTCTAATAAGCTGCTATTTAAAAATTGAATCGTAATTAGCCGAATGCATTAGTAATTCAGCTTAAACGTGCACTGTACTATGTTTGAAGCACATCCTAAGGAAACGCTTTGTGTCCTGGGGAAAAATAAGCTGGATCTTGCTGTGTCTGCTGCCTCACTTCTCGTCTAGTTGGAGTCATGATGGATTTATCTGCTCTGCGCTTGGCATCTAAGACAGTCTCTGAGTCCCAAACTGCCTTTTCTTTATATTATGGTTGGTTTCAACGTCAATTCGCCACAAACTGGAATCATCTGAGTAGGGAGCCTCAGCTGAAGAAGGGACCTGACTGCCTTGACTGATGTGAGAAGACCCACGTTAGTTGCGGCAGCTTCTGGTAGCAGCCCAGATGAAAAAAGTATTTCGGAAGGAAGATGGCCTCACCCGTTGCTGGACGGGTGTTCCCTCTTGCCTCTGAGTTGAGTTATCAGCTGTCTCTTGCTGCTTCTTGGCTCATATCAGAACCAGTGTTTTCGAGCTCTTTTTTGGACTAGGGACCACAGGCTTTCGGGAACCTTCCGGGCTGTAAGAGCCAGACTGGGACTACTGAGAAATCCCACCTGCCTTGTAGACTGAGAAACTACTGGTTGTCAACCCCAATGAGAGACCACTAGTGTGGAAACCATTAATTCTGATACATATATTCTTCACCCTGGTTCTGCTCCTCTAGAGAATCCTGACTAAAACATCCTTATAGTTTTATTTATATCTTTAACTAATGGTTTTAATATTTTGACATTCTTCACTAAGACTAATAAGTTCTGATCTACTTATTTCTATCTGTATCATTCATAGCAGGGCTTCTACGCACTCAAAATTCTTTAAAATTCTCTCTCCTTTTGTCCGCTAATTGTTCCTGTTCATCTTGTTATATAATATACTTCTTCCATTATGCAGTGTATTTCTTTATATGAATAATCAATAGTGTGTGTTACCTTGTGAAATACACACATAGTCCACAATAGTAGAATCTGAAGGAAGAGAAATGAAAATTTAGCATAATGTAACATATACTATATTGAATTATGTGTTTCCATATTTAGACATTTACCTTGATACCATTGTGTTTATATTTTATTCATGGTGTTTGTGTATTTTCTTTATTGTGCAAGGTTTTATGTTATAGTAATTCAGTTTTAGCAGGCTAAATAACATTTTTTCACATAAAATGGCTTCTTAGAGTCAAAATTTATTGTAGCGCCAATAATAGAATAAGAACATTTTATTTATTGATAGCCTCTGGACATATTCATGTTTATATTCACTAACATTAAAGTATGGTGCAAATCATATTTCTATGTGCATAATTTCTTCTTAGTAACTGTAAGATAAATTCTTGGCTGTTCTCGTTGCAATATGTGAAAATATCCCGAATTCTCTTTCATTCTTTTTTTTTTTTCCAGTTTCTTATTGGCTAATTTTTTTTTTTGGTTTCTTTTTTTTTTTTTTATTAAGAAAGAAAAAAAAATTTTCCGCCTCCTCCCAGCCTCCCACTCCTCCCACTCTCCCCTTCTCTTTCATTCTGCTAAGATTTTTAATGACTGAAAAGCTTTCAATACTGTCTAAAGATACTTTGAAGATAACATTCCATTTTTCATGGCTGTTGAATTTCTCTCAAGAAATATTCCTTTTAATTGCCATCATTCTGTATGTCTCTTGCCTCTGGTTTTCATTTTATTCTTTCCTGTTAACCGCATATAATAACTATGGATGCTAAGTATGCAGTTTAATGAATTGCACCTAGGACCTTTGTAACAGGCAAAATGATGAGGACACAGAACACTTTCAGCATCACAGAATGCTCCTGTACCCATCCTAACTGCTTTCCACAACTACAGCGGTAGGAATTGTTCTGATTTAATTCACTACAGAATAGATTTCATGCCCTAGAACTCAAACATATTGGATTGTTCAGAATGTACTTTGTGTTCTGCCTTCTTTCATAGGATACCACACTAGACAGATCAATCCACTTTGTTCTGCATATCAGTAAGATTTTTCTTAACTGACATGTAAGTATTTCACAGATTAATGGGGTGCCGTGTGATAACCAGATATACATAGATAAGCTGTAGTGTTTAAACCAGGATGAACATATTTCTCTCCTCAGAAGCTGACAGTTTCTTTGTGATGAGAACTCTCAATTCCCTTTCTTTTAGCTTTTATGAAATATGTACTACGTCTTGATTTCTGTAATCACTAGTGTTCAATAGGACACCGAACTTCCTCTTCCTACCTAACAATAGCTCAGTTCTCATTGTTCAGCCTTTCCCTCTATTCCCAGCTCCTCACAGCAGCCACTATTCTGCTCTCCACTGCTATTAAATGACAACAACCACCTTTTAGGTTTCACCTGTGACTGGAATCGTGAGTCATTTGTCTTTTGTGTCTGGCTTATTTCACTTAATATCTTCAGCCCCATGTATTTTGTAGCAAGTTACAGCATTTCTTCCTTTTATGATGTTCCATTGTGTATACGTACTACTCTTCCTCAGTTCATTGATCACTTATGACACACAGGTTCTTTCTATTTCTTGACTTGCTTCAACAAGCACAGGAGTGCAGACATCTCTTTCCTTTGGCTATGCACTGAAAAGCAAGTGCTTCTATTTTAGGGACTAAATGGGATTTCTACTTTTAATTTTTGAAGAACCTGCATACTAGTTACATGATGGATTTAGTAACATGCTGCAAAAGAAAGCAGAGTGAGAATTCTCCTTTCTCCACATTCATGCTACTACTGTTAAATTTATTTAGTCTTTAAAAAAAAATAACCACTCTTACCAGGTAAAATAAACGGGTTTCTTTTTAATTACTGCTTTAAATTTTGAATCAACTTGATTCATGTATTTGTTGGTAGGTGCTTAGGCTGCATTCAAATTTTTAATGCTGTAAATGGAACTTCTATGAATACTCACTGTTTATCACTAGTGGGGATGGATGCTCACTACCATTATTTGTAAATCCCAGGATTAGGCAAACAGATAGTTACTTAGTGCTTTTCAAAATAGCTTCCAATTCATAATTCCTTCCTCAATGTATAGCACCTCTGCTACATTAGAAATTAAATATGGTCCTTTCTGTGGAATGTGATTACTTGCAGGCTTAATTCGTATTCCCCTCAGAATAATGACATGAAGCAGGTCTTTTGAAGGCTTACTAACATATGCTACACATTTTTATTGGACTGTTTCTCATTAATGTTTTTCAGTGTTTTAAATATTTATAATCATCCTGTTTCATGTCTATGTACTATAGGAAGCTATCATAGGGAGATATACTGATGTCTTATCTCTCCTCAAAGGCTACAGTTATACCAGACAAGAGAGTGTTACACAGAAGTTCATCTTGGTCTGTTCAAGCTTTCCACAGTGATTCAAGCTTCACATTCCCTTCATTTGCAGTCATTAGTCATATCACCTCACTTACTATCACTGTGCAATGACATTCTTATAAACAGCTTCTCTCAGCTTTGATCTAGTCATAGGTGTGATATATAACCTTTAGCAAATCACCCTCATCAATAAATAATTTCTTCCTAACTTTGATATAGTCATGGATGTGACTATTAATAATGCCTAGTCAATAATTTTAGCTAACATAATTTTATCAATCCCAAATTATACTTAACATGGGATTGATTTTTAAAGCATTACAAAAGGAGTATAAAGGACCAACTCTTTTCACGTGTATCTTTTCAATATTTTATCAAACTGTATATTCCATTTTATATATCACTGTAATTGTGATGTCTATAGATAAATATCAAATATTGTCTAGATTTGAATGCTAGAATATGTATATGTGCGTGCATGTGCACGTGTGTATGTGTGTGCACACATGAGAGCACAGTTCTATATATACAACATGAAAGTCAGAGACTATTAGAGAAAAGGAAGAAGCCAATTTTCTCTTAATCATATGTGGAGGGCAGGAACTATGTGACACTAATCTGGGGGAGACATAAACAAATGTCTAGTCATCCCAGATAGGGAACTGAGGACAGACAGAGTGGATGCCATCAAAGACAGTGTTGGTGAACCAATGAGTTTTATTGGTGTTTATTCCAAAAATATGAGATGAAAACTTACTTACAAGCATGGAAATAACTCAGACAACTTTAATACCAAAAGTGCACCCCAGCATGGGTGACAGTTCATGAAAGTCAAAAGTATGGAGCACACTACACTACTTGCAAGCAGCACAACAGGTCTCATTCAGGCAGCTCAGGTGGTCTGGGCCTCTTCCAGGTGGCTATGTTTCTTTTGTACAAGTGGGTTGATCTGCTTTCCCCAAGTAACTTAGCTGATCTTTGTTTCTCCAGATGTTTTGCCTGGCCAGAGCCTCCATTCAGCAACTCAGCTTGTCTGAGACTGTCTTTTAGCCATCATTAAGGCTTATTTATGCTTGGGGAGGGAGGGCCCTAGTGAATCTGATTGGTTTCAGGGACTTCCTGAAGACTATGAGTTATTTACTTTCTGAGATTAATAAATTTCCCTGTAAGGATGAAAGGTTTCACCTCCTCTTAGAACGTCCTGTATCTCAATAAGCTCTCCTCCTAGATGGAAAGTTCATTCAGGAAGAAATTGTTATAAAAAATTCCATATGAAATTTTATTCAACCATAAAAAATAAAATAAAATCATGTTGTTTCCAGGAAAATAAATACAATAGAGATCACTATTTTGAGCAAAATAAGCCGGGCTTAGAAAACAAATACCACATTTTGTCTCAAATGTGGATCCTAGATTTTATACATACTCATAAATGATTATATATATATATATTAAAATATATATATATATATGAGGAAAGTTCAAATAAGATTATCAGGGGGAGGAAAGGAGAGCTACTTAAGTGTATGCTTATCCTTACAAACATTATATGCTGGAGGGTAAAATTGAATTACATAATTTTCTCTCACTGAATTTACAGGTTAGTTGATATAAGCATAGGTACTTGATCAGAAACAATAAAGTGGAAGGAAGGCTTGATTTGAAAAGCAGGGGAAGGTGAAAGCTAGTAGAGAAGGCCAGTCCCATACAAGCCTTGAAGGTGAGCTGGGAATTTCAGATCACATGTTACAAGCCTAAAGATTGAATATTAGTCCATTGGATAGAAACATAGAAATGATGGACATTATCTTAATAAAAGGAGCAGCAGTTACAAAGCAACATAAACATGGAGAACTTGAGAATTAAAGGACAGCTATCCTAGATATATATACATATATATAAATTCACATAAAATGTATAAACAAAATATGTATACTATGTGTATAAGCATATCTAGCTATCTATCTAACTATATATGTATAGAATACAACTACAGATCAATCATATATGTGTGTATGATTGCATGTCATGAGTATATTTATCGGTCATGATGATTATCATAAAACAGTCTAACCAGCACTTCACTCCACCAGTAGGAATTCACACCTTAATGAAGTTTGCAATACATCCTCTACTTACTTGAGATTGCATAATAATCTGCATTTGATGACTAGTGTGTGCCTTAGATTTAAGTATAGGTGATACAGTTGGATTAACAAGTACAGTCTTTAAGGATCTTGTTATTCTGTAGAGTATATTCCAATACATGTAGTAATTAAAATCTAGCACAGAAGAAGAAAATGAAACCTAACAGAAGCATTTAACTGGAAACAGAATGAAGATAAAAATGAATTTTAGGAGATAACATCTAAATTCAGAAGTATAAATTGGC
>NW_004949215.1:350078-359281 GCF_000317375.1 Microtus ochrogaster | reverse complement strand
AAGAAGTATAAATTGAATCCGCCAATAATAAAGCTGAAGAGCATTATATATAGAAAAACAGAATGCACAAAGACATGAAGGCAACCTTTAGTTTGGGGAATGACACCAAATGGTGATTCATACTTCGGGGGGGACCCCACTCAAAAACTTATGGCAATTGAAAATTAAAAGCAATAAGCTGAAATCACTTTGTGAAGAATTAAGGCTATTAAAAGATGATTGTACATTACACAGAGACAATAAATAATGTTGGAACAAATATGAGCAAACAAATGGTATAATGAAAATGTTTCTGTTTGAAAAATTGCTTTCATTTTATATCTGCCCATATATTTTTATATATTTGTGTTTGCATATATGTAGATTTTTCTAATAATTTGTCTCTTTTTTCTTAACTAATCCTGGGATTGTGCTTCTTCCACACTAGATTAATTGACCCTTCCATACAGCAAAGAAAAGATTTATGGTGTGATTTATGTTATTCAAGAAGATTCAAAACCCATTTTGTTCCATTCCATTTTCAAATGTTTTATTCTTTGACAATACTATACATGTATACAATGAATTTTAATCATTTTAATTCTCCATTAAACCTGTCTCACCTCCTTTTCTTTTCCACAGAAACCCATGTCCTTTCCAACTTGCTCCATACATTGTAATTCTGTGTGTTGTTTTATGTGTATGACTCACTGAGCCTGATCGGAGTCAGTTGCATACACATGTGTGGGAAGTTGCCCGAGAAGATATCAGTGACTACTCCAGCCACCCAGTAACTGTCAATATTCTCTTGGTAAATATGGGGCCCATTAGCCCCTCCCCTTCCTCGATGAAATGTTTATGGACCCAATCTTGTACAAGTCTTGTGCAAGGGACAACAGCTGCAATGCACCCATGAGTGCAATAAATATGTCATATTAAGAAAATGTCTTTCCGCAATCCACCTCTCCATCCTGATGCTTTTTCATTTCTTCTGTTCACCTTTCCCTTGATGTTCTGAGAGCCTTAAGGGGAATGATAAGGGCAATCCATTCAAATCCAATTATCCCATCATCCCTATTCTCAGCACTGAAAGTAGTTATATGAGTTTCTACCTTTACACCGGCTTCAGTAAGAAACATCTCTGGTGAAAACTGAAAGCAGCACTAATCTATATTGATGTAAAAACTACAGCTCTCATCATCAAGTGAATGAGATAATTTATTTTGGAGCCATTGTGAGTTACCACGGCCCAGGAACACAGATTCAGGTTACCTCAAATTCCATGTTCTGACATGGAAGCAATTTCACAAAGTTTCTATAGTTTTCCAGAACAAAGAAAGTCATAAACCACAGCAAGTTTAAAATATATTGTTGGGTACACCGGAAAGGCAGGTACCTCAAGATGGGGAAAGCATTCTATAACCCTAAAATATTGTCTGATAGCCAGGCGGTGGTGGCACACCCCTTTAATCCCAGCACGCGGGAGGAAGAGGCAGGCGGATCTCTGTGAGTTCGAGGCCAGCCTGGTCTACAAGAGATAGTTCCAGGACAGGAACATATATATATATATTGTCTGATGACATTCTTAGTTCTTGGATTGGTGGAAGCTAATGTTCCACTAAGTTAGTAGCTTCTAAGGGGATTTTATTATCACAAGGTGTTAGTTCAGATACTGAGTGCGGCAAGGAAAAAAATTAGCCCAAGATGAGGTAACGAGCCTCCGAACCTAGAAAATCTCAATCTCTTCACAGCACTGAAATTTCAGTTGGTCTCTGCAGACACAACAGTTCCTTCCAGGAGTGTTTTCTTCACAGACACAGCTTCTTTGGGGAAATTTTCATTCACAGATATAAACTAAGTGTTTAGAAGGCAGCTTGGCCTCCTCTGGAGCCTAGGATTTCCCTAACCACCAGCAGTTAACCCAGCATGAGTTCTCCTCTGTTGAGTAACAAAACTCATCATTCTAAGTAACACCTCCCAGCCTAGCCGTAGGAAGGAACTGTCGTTAAAGTTTTCTGTATAGATGCTGCTAGTGTGTGATCAGAATGAAAGTGCTGTCACCTCTGATCTTCTAAGGTCAAGGTCACTGCTACTGAGGAAGCCCTTTGCAAAGCTGACTTGAACCACTAGGTCTGCTGGGGAGACAGGAGTATGGATGGTTAAAAGTGCTTTCAAGTACCCTGGTGTAGAAGTTGACCCGAGGACAGCCTGGAGGGCTTGTCAATAGAAAAAGAGGAAAAATATATTTATATATTTTGATTCCTTGTATGGTTTTAAGACAGTAGGTATTAAATTATTTAAGTTTTCACTCATCTCAAGAAGTCACTAGGCACATTTCCTTTATGGTTTTGAATATCTATCTTTGGGGAATAGCACTGGGAAGCACTTATGGTTTTAAACTGACACCAGCTTTCTCTACTGATTTCTTCTGTACAGTTTGAGCTTTTTCAGACAGCACATGCACTGTCTTACCTGTTTGCCCAAATACAACCATCAAGATTTCCTAACAGCAACACCAGTACTGCACAGGGATGTTGTAAGAGCACAAGCTTTTATTAACTGATTTATTGATAAGAATTTAGTGCAGCAAAGAGAAATGTTCTTCTGTATTAGAGAAGTTAAGATATATCACAGTCATAGATCATCATTGTACAACCAAAAACAACTAGCAAAATAAGATTCATTGTCATGAAAAATCCCAACAACAAATAGAAAGTAACTGAGATATCTCGGTTTAATAGGTAAACATTTTAAATCAGCTATAGTAAATCTGTGCAATGAACTAACAGAAAATATGTTCAAAGAATGAAAGAAATATATGTTCTTAATAAGTAAGCAGAAATAAAATCTCAGCAGAAAAATACCTTAAAAATAAACAAATAGAAACTTTAGAACTGCACAGTGTAATGCCTTAAAAGAAAAATTCATCACAATCCCAGAGAACCTAGACAACAGGACCCTAAGAGAGACATACATAGAGCTAATCTACATGGGAAGTAGAAAAAGGCAAGATCTCCTAGGTAAATTGGGAGCATGGGGACCGTAGAAGAGGGTTGAAGGGGAGGGGTGAGACAGGGAGGGGAGCATAGAAAAATGTAGCACTCAATAAAAATCAAGTAAAAAAAAAAAAGAAAAAAGAAAAATTCATTGTATGACTCAAAGCAGACTGCAGATGGCCAAAGAATGGGTGCATAATTCATCAAATAAACAGAGGTGTGCTCATTAAGTTCAATATTACTCAGAAACATGGGGAAATAAACTACTGGCCCACAAATGAGTATGGATGACTATTGAAAATATCTTACTAAAAACTGAAACATAAAAGAGCATATATCATACAACCTCATATATATGAAATGCCAAGAAGGGAAATCTACACTTTGGTGTCAAAATAAGATCAAAGTTGCCCAAAAAGGAAAGAGACGGAAAGCATTGACAACAGTAGGTTACAGAGTAGCTTATCAAGTGATAAGAAATATTTGATAAAATATTTAGAGTAATGGTTATACAGGCATATGCCCATTTGTCAAAATACATTGAAATATAACATTTTATTCCACATGGATTACAACCAATATAGTTAAATACATTAAAATATAACACTTGAAATATAACATTTTATTCTACATAGATTACAACCAATATAGTTAATTTTAACAGGAAAGTGACTGTGTAGGCAGCAAGCAGTTTCTGTCATTTCTCACATTTTGTGGAAGTCACTTGCTTGCACTTCCTGCTTACTCAGTTAATATTATTTCCTTCTTGGGTCTCTGAGGTAGCTGAAGAATAGACAGTTATAGTTTTCCTTATTTTTGAGACTCAGAAAAGAAATTCATTAAAAAAGTATAAAGTGTATAAAGTTGAGATATATCAAAAGATAATTATGGATGGTAATGTAAGCTATGATAGAAAGTATATCAGGCACAAAACTTTGAACTTACCAAGATAGGATAGATAATCGAGTATTTTCTCTGAATTTTTCAAATGCAAATGAACTAGACATTGTTGATGTACTTATTGTCTGTATATAGTATACATAATTATTGTACTTATTGTATATAGTTTTTCTTATATTAGTTATAGCCTTCTTTTTTTATTTTAGACAGAAAAGGCAAAATATAGTGAGTGATATTTTATTTGTGTTCAATAAATCAAGCTTGTCTGAAGATCAGAGTGCAAAACTAGGTGGCATACACTTTAATCCCAGCAGGCACACTATTTAGCCATATACGACTGGTAGTGGTGGTACATGCTTTTAATCCCTGATGGTGGTACACGATTTTAGTCCCAGTACTAGAGAGGTATATAAAATAGGAGGAGACAAGAGTTCAAGATCTCAGTCTGCAGTCTGAGGTTTGGTAGAGAACATTGCAGTCTACAGTGACTCTGAGAACAGGATCTCCCATTTGTCTGAGCCTTGGTAGAGGTAAGAACTCTCTAGTGGCTTGGCTGCTTTGCTTTTCAGAGCTTCATCTTGAAACTCAATATCTGTCTCTGTATTTTTCATTAATCATGCTACATACATAGCATTATTTCTGTGGAGGAGAAATTTTGAGGTTTCTGTCCTGCCTGGTTCCTGCAGTCGTTAAGTCCCAAAGAAATCACAGAAAGGTCTACATTAGTTATAAACTGATTGGCCTAGTAGCTCAGTCTTATTATTAACTCTTATAATAAGCCCATTATTCTTGTCTATGTTAGCCACGTGGCTCAGTACCTTAAAGTAATTCTATAAGACAACATCCCCTCTTCCAAGAATGTTTGTCCTCGGGGTTAGGGACATCATTTAGGGGTTGATTATAATTGGTATAGGGTTGGGGTTGGAGGAGAAATTTTATAGGCTCAGAGATCTCTTTGAAAAAAGGGAAAATTGGACAGAATAATAGATTAGTGTGAGCTTACTCAAAGCAATAATAAAATGAGTAATAGAGTGAATACTTGTGAGCTATTATTTATAGGTAATTTACATTGTTATAGATTCTTATATATTGATACAACTTAAATTATATTGAATATGTTCTTATTTTCATCCACAATATTTATATACCTAGGCAAAGTTATTTTGTCATATTGTATGTATGCATGCTTCTACCTCTACTTAAAAGATTTTCATATATTGATACAATTTTAGAATATATTTATCATATTGCAATGTACATTTCTACCTCTGATCAAGAGATGCATATATTGTTTACATTTGGAGGTCATTGTCCTCATTTGTTGCACAGTTGTTTATTGTATAATAGTCTAATGTGAAGTCTTAGTCTTTAAGTTATATAGGTATTAAGAATTATAGATCAATAGTCATCTATGTTTGTCATACTTATATTTAGACAATTAGGTTCTTTAGATACGTAGAGATTATATTCTGCATAGATAGGTAATCTTCAACCACTTCAAAGAACTATAGAATATGACATTTGGATAACTTAGGGTTCTGTTGAAGTGAGACATGATTGCTCCTGGCAGCACTGATCTATTCCCAAGAGAACGTTGAGCACGGAAGACACTCCCCTCAGAGCTAGTTTTCTTATTGGCAAAACTGGCCTTTGGGCAAGGAACTGCCCATGCCCTGACAAGGTACATGGTTTCCAGAAATGGGTAAGCAGGACACAAGAATAAAAACTGTCAAATCTTGCCAAGACAGGGTAAGACAGGTTTGAAAATTTTCCTGCCTCTGAAAATGGTCTGTCAGTTACTCTTGGCCTTAGCCAAAGTTGGTTGCTTCAATGTTGCAAATGAGACTTTGGATGATTGTCCCGGTAGCCAGTTGTCTCTGTCATTTGTTGCACATTTTGGAAGTTGCTTGATTGCACTTCCTGCTTACTCAAGTAATATTATTTCCCTTCTTGGATCTTCAATGGGGTTGAAGACTAGATAGTTTTAGTTACTTTCCTTTTACCACTTGGCCAAGTTATTTATTATACAAGACTTAAACTCATCAGTATAGGATAATTATTGATTATATTTGTTCTTATTTTATATAATTTTATATTAGGCTTAGAACTCTCTTATTTAAACAAACGGGGAAGGTGCTGTAGGAAATCCTACTGCAAGTTGCCTGTAAGTTACACTTGGGTGTTTCCTCTTATACTATTTATGCCGATGTAAAGTGTGCATTCAGTCTCTCTCCTTTCCGGTGGCAGGATTTGGTTGTTGTTCTCTGTTCCAGCAGAGGATTCTGATTTGTGAGTCTACCCCTAAATAAATAACCATCTATTAGTCTCAATTCTGAGCTAGTGTGGGATTTCTTTTAAGTGTTCTTCTTCAAATATTTGCAAGGTCAAAGCAAAAAATAAATAAAGCATTACTAACAAGAATCAAATATCTAATAAGTAAGAAAAATAAAACCATGCTGAAGAAGTACATGATGCAAAGACAGCACTATCATTTCAATTCTTGACAACTCAGCAATTTTCCTACCCCACTAATATTTGATAGAACAGCATATGCATGTAGACCTGGGGGTATTACAAACATTTGTAGAGCGATGCTCTTCATTCTAGCTAATATAAATGCAATGTGGATCTCCAGTAGACAGAATGAACAACTGAAAGTGATACAAAGTAAAAGGAAAGCTGATGCTATAGTGGAGGTGTCTGCAGCACCTCGAAACGGACATGAAGGGCTCACAGCTGGGTGTAAGACAGCCACGCTGAGCAGGTGAGAGAAAAGAGAGGACTCTGAGAAAACTGTGAACAGCCAATTGGCTCCCATCCCCAAAACTAGGTAAACAGGAACCTTGCTTTTTACACATTCTTCCTTCTAATGTGGCTAATCATAACAGACTAAAGACTTCTGTAGAGCTTCCACCTATCCAGAAAGTGAACTACTGCAGACCATGTCAAGGGGCTTTACAGGGGAGACCAAGAGAAATCCAGCCATATCTTAGAAGCTGGGAAAAAAAAATACCCGCAAGTCACATGAACCAGAGACAAAACATATAGTAATTTGTGGCTACTGGATTCCTCCTTCCCAAGACTGGAGACCAGCAGCACTTGCAAGATTGACAACCTACAATGGAAGCCCAAGCTAGTATCAATAAACAGCCAAGGGGAACACCTGACAATTAAACAACAGGAGGAGGGGCAAGCTTCAAAATGTTACTGTTCCCTAATTAGGTGAACAGCATGCGAACAGAGCATTGTCATCATCTCCCCAGTTGGGTCAGAAGAGGAGGAACCCAGTGTGGAATTCCTAACTGTCTCAGCCCACAGCAAACATAGAGGAAAAACTAATCTCAGTAGCAATGGCCTCAGTCTTTGTCCAGTCCCTGAAGTGTGTCATAAAAATACTCAAGTGGGCTGTTCTACAGATTTTCCTCTCAACACCCCTCCCACTTCTGAGAATTTCCCTTACTCTTTCTTAACTTCTCTCCTATCCTTAAACTTCTTTAATAAAGTCTGCCTTTACTTGTTTGCTCATGTGTCCACATCTTTTATTATCAGCAGCTGAGACAATGAACAGAGAGCCACTGTCTCAGGGCATGTGTTATGTAACTTCGTTTCTATGAACTGCTTAGAAATTCTGCAAAGATAAAAAGCGATGAGGGGTCGCCTAGAGGGCATTGCATGGGCAGAAGTCATCTGTGACTGCTCATGAGAAAGGACTCCTTTTAGAGCAGTGGTTCTCAACCTGTGGGACACGACTCCTTTGTGGGGGGAGGGTCGAATGACCATTTCACAGAGGTCTCCTAAGACCACCAGATAATACATATATTTACATTATAGTTTATAACATTAGCAAAATTACAGTATTGAGGAAAATTCTATGGTTGGGGGTCACGACAATATGAGGAACCGTATTAAAGGGTCACAGCATTAGGAAGGTTGAAAACCACTTCTCTAGAGGGATGCTGAAAATATTTTATGATTAATTGTGAAGATGGTTGTATACTTCTAAAACTAAAGTTTTGGAATTATGCAGCTTATCTGGATAAATTATGTAGTACATGGTTCTCAACAGTGCTATCACATAAAACAGACAGTAACAAATGATATCGGAATACTTATTGTTCTTTTAAATCAGTCTTGATTATCCACACCATGTAAGCACAGCAGTAATGGACTCTAGATGAAAGGGTCTAACGTTGGTCTGATCTCTGTTCTCAATCACAGCCTTTTCTTTTCATATGGACTGGCACTTAATGACTGTCATCACCTGACTAGCCGGCACACAGTGGGAGCACAGTGAATATGTATTAAATATGAATACATAGTTGTCATGTCAAACATTGTTACATTGTCACAAGCAGGCTTTCTCTGTTCTAAATTTGTGATTTTGGATGATGAAGGACGAGAGTCAGTGTAACGTTTGAATTTTACATATACCTTTAGTGTTGCATTGATTTATTTAGAACACCCTCCAGAAAAGTAGAAACATTGAATTGGAGTTATTTAGAATCACCACACGTAACTTCTCCTGGTCCTGTGAAGAATATGAATTAACTAATGCATCCGCCTGCTAGATTATTGCTCAGTTCTTAGACTGTCAAATCCTACGCCTTGTGTCAAAGAGCATGGGCTTGAAGCTGCCTTTAAACCAAAAAAAAAAAAAAAAAAAAAAAAAAAAAAAAAAAACCAAAACAGGAAACCAACCAAGGAGGACAAAATTAATTCTGTCCTTGAGAAAACATCAGAGAAACAATTCCAAAACCTGCAAATAATTCAGTCTTTCTTTGAAGACAGTGAGAGGAAACTCTCCATTGAGCCTTTTCAATAGAAGGAGGGACCATATCAAAAACTTTCCTGCGTTCTAGTTCTCAGAAAAGGAGTTCCCGTGAACAGTCACCAGAGGGGGCTACAAACCTAAGCTCCTTCCAGGCTAAGCCAAGGCTGTCAGTGGGTGTACAAAGGATTCCATCCCTTCTGTCACCTTATCATTTTATAAACACATAGTGAATGCATTGACAGATTCAAACACATGAGGAAACTCATTGTAAACAGCAAAACAGACGAGTGAGCCCAGCCCTTACCCAGGGAAAGTGAGGGAGGAGATAGGCATGGCAATGCAGCCTCAGCTACTTGGAAACTAAGGTGCTGGTCCCTTGAGGTCATGAATTTTTATTATAGATCATCTTTCTTTTCTTTTCTGTTTGATTTTTGGCAGTTTCACTATGTACACAAGGTATACTATATAATCACACTATGTTGTGATTATATTCACCACCTCCTCCATTACCCTCTCTTAGCCCCTTTTGTTTTCCTCTGGACTTTTCTTCCCAATTA
>NW_004949215.1:342915-343662 GCF_000317375.1 Microtus ochrogaster | reverse complement strand
CCATCTCCATCCGTCTTCCTCTTTAACTCCTACAATAACCAGTTTTGACAGTTTGAGGTATACCCTGGCAATCACATTCCCTTCCATATTTGCATGAATACTCGCAGCTACCCAATTTTATTACAGAAATTAGAGTGTAACATATTTTCTGTGGTTTATTTTTATGTTTTAATTTATAATTATTTGAGGTGCACTCATGTATACATTTTTTCCAATATATAAAAAAATGACTCCATAGTGTGGATGAATAATGGTTTCCCTTGCTTGATTTTAATATTTGTATTTCTCTTAGATATCATAAAAAGAAATGTAATTTTACATACACACACACACACACAGAGACAGAGACAGACAGAGAGAGAGACAGAGACACAGAGAGAGAGACCCTTGATTTGTAGCTCAGACTACCTTCAAATTAGCAATGTTGCCTAGCCTCTCACATGCTGCAATACAGAACTGCACCCCCACACCTGACTGAAGTATGATTTTATTATAGAGAGAAATTGAGGAGTTAAGGTAAGTATAGAATTTGAAAAACAATATAAGGCATTTAAACAAGAAAAATGTCAAATAATCTCAACATATACAGGAAATCCTTGGCAAAATTTAGTGCTCATCATTTAAAATTTTTTCATAAATTAGATATAGAAGTGAAATTTCTCAACTTGTTAAGAGACTTCATAAAATCTACAATTCAGTTCAAATTTATAGGGTGGATCTGAAGTCACCCCACCCAAGTTCAGGAAG
>NW_004949215.1:339873-342115 GCF_000317375.1 Microtus ochrogaster | reverse complement strand
TTCAAAGCCAAGACGAAGGTCCATCTGGGTCGCTTGAAAACAGATGTGACAAGATGTGTGGCAAGAGGTACTCTTGAGAAAATAACTTTACAGAAAGCCAAATGCTATGCTAGTGAGCTTCTGGAAGACTTTAAAGTCTCAGTTTTTGGAAGGCATTAATGATAGCACAGGTCAAATAAAAAAGTCTAAGCCTGTCCCCAGGGTGAGCCATACCCTCACAGTAAGCTGTACATTTCTTTTCTGGAGTAAAGATTGATATGGGTGGAAATGTTTTATCCATTCTGGAGCTCTGACAAAAGCCAGGTTTGGCTGAGAGACTCATAGGGATGGATACAGCTGTGGTGCCCATCCAGAGCCTGCAAGGAAGTGCTTCTTCAGGATAAAAGACACCAGAGGCCGAGAAGTCTGTAGCTGGGGGCTGTTGGAAAAAGAACCTAAGTAAATGCTTCCAATAGAATATTGGCCTCACCCATGGGAAAGGGCAAAAGCTTGATATAGAATGCTAGAATGCAATCTGACTGTATATAAAACATTACAACAGCTTGAACCCATCTCTGGCTCCACCTCAGTACTGTAAAAACAGCTTATCTAATTAAGGGCTGGGTCAAAGGCTTTCTAGCCAAGCCTCTGTCTGGGGTGGCACAGATGCCAGCTCTGTGGCATGCATATTTACATCAATGTGGCATCATTTCTCTAAGATGTCACCAGTGCCACAGGGTATTCTGGGACCAGTGTTCTTTCAAGCTACTGAGCCCCTCCAATATCTATACTAACATCTAAGAAAGATACAGATGGACACAGACACCATGTGGTAGGGGTAGGTAAAAAGGAAATGCTGGACAGAGGCCAAGTGAAGAACAGTGTTGACGATAATAACTCGTAAGAGTAGGCTTGTGACGATCTGTACTGACAGCTGAGCTGTATGTAGAGACCTCACTTTACAGATGGTCCAGTGAGAAAAGAAGATGCTGGCAGCTGTTAGACTTAGCAGCACAGAATAAAGAGACCAAAACCAGAAAGGGACCAGAGTCTGACCTCAACAGATGAGACGGTTTATTTTAAACAGTGAAGGTCAGAACTTGCCTTAGGGAACTGCAGTTTCACAAGAGAAAAAAAAAAACTGGCTGGGACCCTTTATTGGGGCAGATGAGAGGCTTGGAAATGAAGTTGATGTTGTTGTAGGGAGCTACATGTGGGTCTCTTCTTCTTGGAATCACCTTCTTGAAAGGGTAGATTATCATGTGGAGATAGGCTGTCCCAGCAAACATTCTTCTCTGGGTTGTGGCCGACTGGTAAGGTTAAGCCAGGTCATCTAGAATCTCATAGGAATCCAGCTTTTACAGCAGAGGCACTCTATCAGCAGGTGTCGGGTCAGCCACTGTGGGATAAACATAACAGAGCTACTGAGGAGTCAGAACCCTGATTAGCACGATCTGGCAATGGCAGGTGCTAAGGAACTGAAGTCAAGTTCAAGATTCCACAGAACCAGGGAACTCTAGGTGATGCTGTTCTAGATTGTATTTATTAGCCTTCTGTGTAACTTTTATTTCAGATAGGTCAGAGTTCAAAGCAGGGGTAGAGGAAACAATGAGAAATATTCAGAGTATTTCCCATCACATTCACTAGAAATACTCCGGAAGCAAAAGGTCCTATAGCCTAATGGGGGCTCTTTGCATAATGCCTTTGAGCTTGTTAAATTGCATTGCTGAGAGCCAGGAGGAAACATCTTGTCCACTGCATTCCACAGGCAAGCAGAGGCATTCCTCCCAGAGGAATAAATGACATTTTATGGGAACAGAGTTCACACAGCAGGATAGTGTAAAAAAGTCGATTATATGCAAAATGCACCCATAAGGCAGCCCACAGCCAATCAAGTCCTCCAGGTAATCAGGAAGCAGATGCCCTTACCAAAATTCAGGTCATCAGTTCTCAGTTGCCAGTGGAGGTTGCTCACCGGGTTCATGTAAATTCTAGTCACAGATGAACCAACTTGGGTTGGAAGATAGAGAAAGCCTCTGGGATTCCTGTAAAATGTTCTAATGGCATATATGCTGTCCAGTCATGTGAAGCCTGCCTATGCCAGGTTGTGGCCTTGGCAGGTGGATGTATGGTAGGGCAGGTACAGAAGCTGAATTGTCCCATAAGGGACTGCCAAATAGATCCCATCTGTCATTGCAGGATGCAACATGTTAGTAACCCCATTAAAAGTCCATTGGTTCACCAACCTGGACTTTGGAACAAT
>NW_004949215.1:326939-339199 GCF_000317375.1 Microtus ochrogaster | reverse complement strand
ATTCATGTTGTGTGCTATCATGGGTTCACTTTCTAGGGTCGATAGATATATTCATGTTGTGTGCTATCATGGGTTCACTTTCTAAGGTCGATAGATATATTCATGCTGTGTGCTATCGTGGGTTCACTTTTTAGGGTCGATAGATATATTCATGTTTTGTGCCACCCCTAAGAAAAATCTCTCACACAATAGCAGGTCTTGGGCAGGCAAGTATTGTTGCTGTGAGGTGATGAGTGTAGCTGTCAGTCATGATAGGAGGCCAGCATTTTGCAGCACTTGCCCCAACTCCCAGCTCTTACACTCTTCCCACAATGCTCCCTGAGCTTCGAATGAGGGGAGATTGACATAAATGACCTGTTAAGAGTTGAGCACTTAGACTCCCTCATTGCCATCACTTTGAGCATGTGTGAATCTCTGATTTAGCCACCACCTGCCGCAAAAAGAAACTTCTCTGGCTACGGTTAAGAGCAGTGTAAATCTGTGAGTATAAACATAAATATTAAGCTTGATGTAGTTTGACAGTGTGACCATTTAGTGAAATAACATCAATAGGGTCCCATCCACCCACCCAGGGTCTGAATCTCTCCATTTGTGGGCCTTTGACAAGGTTTACAGTACCAGACATGAAATCCCTCCTGTGGGAAAAAAAGTAGGGAGTTTCCTAACCAATGTCCCACAACTAAAGAGAACAGTATTTTCCAAAATAGAGTATTAACATTTAGATATGGTGGGAAACCAAGAGCAACAGTGACAGCCTGTGTTGTTTTGGATGCTCTGGTGCCTCCCTGAACCCATTCATAACAGAGTATCCCATGCCTGGCACTGAGATTTTATTAACTCACATCTTCTGAGAGCAACTTTGTCCACCTATCCAGAGAACTTTTAACCAAACTCACTTCCTATGTTATGTGCACACATATTAGCTGACAAACAGTAGACCTGCATAAGACTTATTCACACCCCCTGAGTTTAGCTAATCCAGTCCCTAATCCCTCCCTGCCCTGCCCTAGCTCCTTGTAACCAGCACAACTTCAAGTTTTAACCCAGGGAATCTCCTTTTCCTTCATGCCTCCTGTTCTATCCCCTCTAGTTATATTTTTTACTTGAGTTGCTAGAATGTAGGGTATGGATCACATAAACTAAATACACTAAGTTCTCATTACTCAGCATTTTTCAGTTTAGTCAGAGGGTGGCAGTGTTTGCAAAGTATCTGAATGATGTTTGTGTGTGCTGAACAAATAGAAAGTCAGTGGGGTCTCTGACTGAGGTGCTCTCCTTCCTGAGCTGAGGAGCCACCCTGGGGAAGCCCATTCAGAGAAATCCTACTCTGCTGCACTCACCAGTACCAAGTGAGAAGGATGCTCCTTCAAGTACTTGTTTGGGTATTAAGGCTTCGGACCTCCTGTGAGTACATATTTTATTTGGGGAACTGATAAGGTGATGGTGGCTTCCTGGGCACCTCTTCTTCTGTCCTGGGTTGGAGGCTTTTTCAGTGCCAATATATTAACAAAACAGACCACACAGTGTGCTGATGTAATGGTGCTCTTATTTGGGAGACAGGGCCAGGAGAGAATCACCATCTCTACTACAGCCACAAAGATCTTATTGCTGCCTCTTGTGTTTCTTATGTTGTCTGTTTGAACAGGGGTCAACACCCAGAAGTTGCAACAGAGCCCTCAGTCAGAGCCCTCAGTCTCTATAATCCAAGAAGGAGATGAACTCACCATCAGCTGCGATTCCTCAGAATCCTTATATGCCTTACACTGGTATTGGCAGGGGGATGATGGAGACCCCATCTTCTTGGTGATATTACAGAAAGGGGGAGACAAGAAAAGTAATGACAAAATAACTGCCAAGCTGGATGACAAAATGCAACAAAGTTCCCTGCATATTCGAGCCTCCAAGCCTAGTCACTCGGGCACTTACCTCTGGGCAACAGTACACAGTGGTCTGCAGACCTCCACAGGCTGTCTCCAAACCTGCAGCTGGGCCACAGCGGCTCTGCTGACATAGGGCTCCTGAGACAGAGCTAGAACACTTGCAAAACAAGGCACATGAGGGTCCAATACATTCATCACATAAGAGTGGGGATGATGCAGTGGGAAGCTATGTCTTTAACATTTAAAATTACTTTTTCCTAGTAACGTTACTTTTTAGTGGGTAGAATCTTAAATTGTGCAAATTTACAAAAATGCAAATGGTACAAATTTCAGTAATTTAAACAATAATGTGGGTGCAAGCTTCCCACAGTCAGCCTGGGTCCTCGAGATCTTAGTTCAGCCTGGGTCCTCAAGATCTGGGCTGGTGGGAAGGCATCTGTAGGCCCACCAGGCACCCAAAGGCACTGGGTGGGTGGGTCCATTTATGATGAGCAGGTATGTGGTGGAGAAATGAGAGAGAACGAGAAGCAGAATGGTCCATGTGCTGTGGAAAGAGGCAGAATGGAGGAGGTAAAGGCAGCAGTGTAGGTTGATGAGCTATGCTTTCTTGCTCCACACCCATAGTGACTCCCAGGCCTGGGATGCGGCAAGGGCTATGTCTGGTTCCATGGGTCTGTGTGGCCATTCATGGCTTATGTTGCCACCAAAGGCCACAAGGATGCCCACTGTCTCAGCTATCCCTGGTGGTCTTGTAAGTGTCCAACCTATACTACCACCAGAGCCATGATGATCTAGGTGGCCTGTGCTGCCATCTGAAACCAGAGTGTCATCCAGACTCAAGTTGCTGCCAAGGCCATGTCTAGGTTGTTGGCTACAGCATCCAGGGTCTGAGCCTGTATCTGTGGGTGTTGTTGCAACTGAAGGTTGTGTGGGTGTCTGATCTGTCACATGGGACTATATTGGTGCCCAAGGACCATGCTGCATCCAGAGCCATACAGACAGACCTAAGTGGCAAGTACTGCTTTCTGGTATCATGGTGAACTTCCGGGACAGGGCTACAGCTGGGGTCCATGTCTGGGTGCCCCACAGCAGCCAATGTCTGTGTTGAAGTTTGTGGCTCCTGTTGCCATGGTGATCATGCGGATTTCTGGAGTCTAGGCTGCCACCTGGGGCAGTAGAGGTGTCAAAGGGCCATGTTGCTGCTGGGGCCATGGTGATCTGAGTGGCTGGAGCTCCGACCTGGGGGTCACAGAAATATCCAGACCCGCCTACTGCCAAGGGTCATGTCTGGGTCTGCGTTCCTACCACAGCCAGGGTATATGTTGAAATCCGTGGCCCATGTTGCCATAGTGTAGATGCCCAGGGTCCAGTAAGCCGCTTGAGTCTATGCTGTGGCCAAAGGATACGTTACATCTGAGGCCATGTAGATCTCAGTGGCCTGTGCTGCTACCCAGTGCCATGATGACATCAGGGCCAGAGCTACAGCTGAGGGCCGTGTCTGGGTCCATGGTTTTACTGTAGCTAGGGTCAGTGTTGATGTCAGAGGTTCCTATTACCCGAAAGCCACATGGATGTCTGAGATATGGGGCCAAATTAGAGTCTAAGGGCTATGCTGCCCCTGAGGTCATATGGATCTGGATGGCCTACAGTGCCACCTGGGCAATGGTGACATTCATACCCGGCTGCTGCCAAGGATCAGGTCTGGGTCCATGTTCCTACCGCACCCAGGGTCATGTTGCCACCAAAGATTACATGGAAATCTGGAGTTGGGACCACAACCTGGGGCCTTGTTGGTGTCCAGGAGTTGTGCCACCACCAGAACCATCCTGATCTGAGTGGCCTGTGCTTCTACCCAGAGCCAGGATGTCGTCCAGACCCAAGCTGCTGCCATGGCCTTGTCTGGCTCTGTGGTCCTGTTGTAGCTGGGGTCTGTATTGATGGAGCCATAGGAACCATGCTTCCATCAGAGGGCCATGCTGAACCAGCCCTGTCCTTCACTAGCCTGGCCATGCCCCACTAAACACTGCCCCAAGAAAGCTTACCTGGAGTTTCATGAGAGAGCCGGCCCCTTCACTCAAGAGAGATGGTCCATCCCTCATCACAGGCAGTGAAGAGCTGACCCTGATGGCATGGGCATAGGGGAGATGGTTCTACCTCTCCCCTGAGAGGGGTGGCCCAGTGGCCTGGACCAGCTCTACTACCACCCAGACCCACAGCCAGTTATGGCATTGGCCCACCCTAACATTTACCCCATCTGGGACCTGCTGGAGCTTGTGAAGAGACTGGTCCTGGGTAGTGATAACCACAGGGTCTCCATGACTCGGGACAGCTATGGGAGATCGGAGAGGAATTTCTGTGAGGAACCAGACACCGGAGGCCTTGAACGACAAGTGACTTATTGCAATGTACTTGCTTAGTAAAGCTGATTGGACAAAAGGGTGCTGGGTGACACACTTCAGCTCCCATTGCCACCAGGACAGATGGAGAGGTGTTGGAGAGGTGGGAACGATGGAGAAGCTAAGAGGTTTGTTGTTGCTGTTATTGTTTGGTTTCTTGTCTTTTCTTTTTGTGTTTATTGGTTTGCTTGCTTGCTTTGGTTTGTTTTGACTTCCTTTTAAATTTTCATTTGGGGGCTGTTGAAGGGGGAGGAGATATGGAGAGACTGAAAGGTAAGCAGCATTGGGGTGCATGATGTGAAATTCCCAAAGTTTCAATAAAGAAATTATGTTGAAAAGAAAAAACAATAATGCACCAATCTCGTGCCTCATTGTTCCGAAGAACATGTTTCCCTCCTGTTATTACCTACCTAACTTCATGTCATTCTCTTTGCCTCTGGGGGCAAATTAAGACTGGAGGCCTTTGGGGGCATATTAAGACTGTCTCGTGACTCTTGGCAAAGAAATACTGTTAGACACAAGCGTCAGTACAAGTACCATATTCTTTCAACATTTATATCAGAAATACAGAAATAACAGAAGGGTAGGGAACTAACCCAGTCTTAGCCTGGCCTCTAATTCTCATTGTGCTTTCACTCCCATTCTGTTCTCTGTGTTTCTGAGCACACTGAACTGAAAGGTTTTCACCCACTCTGCTTCAAAAAGAAATGATCAACAGCTTTGTCTGCTCCCTCCACATGAGTTAAAGGATTGGCTCTGTTTCAAAGCGTTGACTGAACACCTGCTTCAGGCAAAGATTGTAGGCTAGAGAGAAATAGTTCCTATACTTCTTGGAGACATTAAAATGTTCAAGCAAAGGAGGAGCCAGTTCTTTTGTTACAGATTATGTGAGGGTCAACTACTAACTATAAATTTTTAAGGTTCCATTTCCCCTTATAAAACTGACACAGTCATACTACTTTGCTTATATGGATCGCATGTGTTAAGAGACTGACATATTGACTACACTTAGTAGTTAAAATAATATTTTGTTTTTTTGCCATATAAATGTTTATTGAGGGACAGGAAAAGGGACAAGACCAGTCCTTGGCAGCCTCCTTCCTCAAGGTGCCAGTGCTTTACTCGGCTTCTCCACTCCCTTGGTGTAGGTGTGCATCCCACCACTTCAGAAACTTGAACACCCACTTGACCTTGGAATCCTTGAACACACATCTGGAACCGTACAGCTGTGCTTCAGCTTGCCGACTTTCTTATCACCCCTTGGCCTTAGGCCCTGGGGCAGCACAGAGCAATGGCTGGTGTTCTTTGATGGCAGCAGAGGCAGGAAGGGTCTAAAAATAATAATTCCACCATTAATAAAACAATGATAATCTCAAATTGGTCAAAATTCTCTGAATAAAATTTTCCTAAACTGATCAACATGTTTCAGATCTAATTGTGGAATTCTCTGTTCCTCAAATTGATAAAAGGAAATCAAATAATCTCCTGCTCTCAGAAATTGCTGGTGATATGGCTTCTAAGAAAGTCATACATAAAATGGAAATTATCTTTATGCTGGCTAAGGCCAGTGCAATTTCATACAGTATCTCTTTTGCATTTTGTTCATTTTGGTGATGATGTTTGTTGGTTTGGTTTAAGTTTTTTCTTTTGTTTTAGAATGCTGCGAGTTGAACTCCAGCTTTGTGTGTGCTGAGAAAATGTTCTCCCACTGAAGTACAACTTCAGCTTGAATAGTTTCTGTTTAAAAATAAAACAATGTTGCTACATTGAGAAGTGGTCACATTCAGGTTAAGTGCTGTACCCACATGCCTGACGGCTTGACCAGCAGCATCCTGATAAGAAGTCAAGGAGGCAGAGACAGTATGCTATTTGGGGCATATGAAGAGAGAATGAAAGAAAACAAATTGAAAAGTGTCATGAAAAAATATTCAAATAAATATCAAAGTAGATCCATCCATTTGCCTGCAAATTTCAATATGCCATAGAAAGCATCATATTGAGTGAAGTAACCCACATCCATAAAGACAAATATCATATGTACTCATAAGCTCTTTTAGACAAGCAAAGAAAACCAGCCTACAATTCCCAATCCCAGAGAACCTAGACAACAATGGGGACCCTAAGAGAGACATACATGCATCTAATCTACAGGGAAGTAGAAAAAGACAAGATCTCCTGAGTAAACTGGGAACATGGAGACCATAGGAAAAGGCTGAAGGGGAAGGGAGAGGAAGGGAGGGGAGGAGAGAAAAATCTATAGTTCAATAAAATCAATAAAAATGTTTAAAAAAATCAAAGTAGATAAGTTGGGAGGGTCACATGGTAGGGGCAATGGGGAAGGTGAGGGGGGAGTGGAAGGTATATGGTGATGTGGGATTTCCCTCTGTGTGCTGTGATTACCATTAATGAATAAAGAAACTGCTTTGGACCTATAGCAGGGCAGAATTTAGGTAGGCAGGGAAGATGGAACTGAATGCTGGGAGAAAAGAGGCAGAGTCACAGAGAAGCCATGGAGCCCCACCAGAGACAGACACCAGTTGGAATCTTGCTGGTAAGCCACAGAAATGTGGCAATACACAGATTACTAGAAATGGGTTAAATTAGGATGTAAGAGTTAGACAATAAGAAGTTAGAACTAATGGGATAAGCAATGTTTTAAATAATATAGTTTCTGTGTGGTTATTTTGGTCCTGGGCAGCTGGATGAACAGTGGCCTCCTCCTACAATACACAATCATATTTCAGTGCAAGCATGGATGAAATTCTAAATAATAACGCAATTAAAAGAAAAAAGACAAAAAGGATCTTGGCCTGACTGCTACTGTTTCATGGGACTAGAATATAACTACATATTCAATAGAAGGATAAATACACTGTAAAACCAGCCTTTGTGGGATCAATGTTGTGAAGTGGCCAAGTGATCTACAGGCTCAATTCAATCCTCCACAAAATTCCAATAATGTTTGTTAAATTAGGAGTGGCGGAGCTGCGTCCCCAGCACCTGGCCGCCTGCACGGCTAGCTTTATACCCGAAATAATTACACGGAAACTGTATTCTTTTAATCACTGCCTGACCCATTAGTTCCAGCCTCTTATTGGCTAGCTCTTACATATTGATCTAACCCATTTCTATTATTCTATGTAGCCCACGAGCCGGCTTACCAGGAATGATCTTAACCTGCATCTGCCTGGAGTGGGGGAACCATGGCGACTCTCTGACTCAGCTTCTTTCTCCCAGCCCTCTGTTCTGTTTACTCCACCCACTTAAGGGTTGGCCTATCAAGGGGCCTAGGCAGTTTCTTTATTAATAAGAAATCACTCCCACATCAAATGTTCTTCACATCAGTAGGAAAAATAATTCTAAAATTCATATGGAAGCACAAAAGACACCAAACAGCAGAAAGCAATCCCAAGAATGAAGAGCTAAGCTGGAGTTGCCGTCATATCCGATTTTAAATTATACTAGAGCCACAGTTAGAGCAGAACACTGGCATAAAACATACTCATAGATCAATGTGATAGAGCAGAATCCACAGGGAAATGTAACTACAGCCATCTGAGTTTTCACAAAGGTATCAAAAATAGATGTTGGAGGAAAAAACACAGCTAGAAAAATTGGATATCCACATGGATAATGAAGCTAGATTCTTCCCTAAATCAATTTGAAATGAATTAAAAACAAACTTTAATGTGAAGCCTGAAACATTCAAACTACTCAAGGAAAACTTTTCAAGACATGGGCATAGTTGGTGAATGTCTGCAGAGGGCTCTGACTGATCAATAAGCAACAAGAATTGGTGCAGGGAATTGCATAGAATTTAAAAGTATTTGTGTGATAACAAAAACAAAAATCATGAAATTTGCAAGAAACCTCTTTTTACATCAGAAGGAGACTTTTGCAGAATCACTCAACTAGTTAAAATACAGAGGATTACTGATTGTGGGGTGCCCACCTACAATATAATGTCTGCTCCCAAGACTCAGGGAACATTGCTGAAGTGGGGTGGAATAGTGTAAGAGCCAGAGGATGAGGGAGTTGCCATGAGAGTGGCCTTCGGGCTGTGACAGGGAATCTACACCCATGAACTCTAAACAACAGGGCTGCCTAACCAAGACCAACACCAGCTAACATCCCAATGTGGATGGGGGGAAATCTCCCAAGACTCCATGCCCAGATGAAGTACAGGTGATTAATAAGTACTGAAAGACAAAGAATTCGTCTTTCTCAGAGCTGAGCCCTTTTATTGATTAGCAAATACCAAGTAGTCTGCCTAGAAACGATATACATGCACACAGCACTAAATGGACTCAGTAAATAGCACTTATGCCTTGATTCATTGATATGTACATGTAACAACAGCATTAAAGAAAAGAAGGCCATGAAATTGAGGGAGGAGTCAGATGTGGCACAGGTAGGAAGAAGGAAAGGCAGGAGAGAAACGATGTAGTTATATTTTAATTAATCAAAAAATGAAGTTCAGAGATAAATAAAAAATTAAAGTTCAGAGATAAATAAAAATTTAATGTTTGGAGAATGAAAAAAACATTTTTGCCACCTATTCATCTGACAGACACTTAACATCTAAAACGGATAAAGAGCTCAAAAAACTAAAATAGTACATTCACTAAGTGGGTAAATGGATTGAACAGAGAGTTCACATAAGAAAATGACATGTGTATCTCCATTGAAAGGTACTTACTTAAGTATATGAGCTCCTGAGATCTTGTGCTTGATTCTCAAAACAGAAAAAAAAAGAAAGGAAGGACTCAAAGAAGGAGAAATGACCGAGATGACACATCAGTGTCATTATCTAGAATAAAGTTCCTATGAGTTTCCATTCTATAGAAATGAGGTTTTAATAACATTTGTGGTCTCATGTGTTTCTCTGGAGAAGTCAGAATGACCACACCGCTGTGTTTAAAGTCTAGGCAACCTCCTTCACTGGCCCTGTCAAACTGTTGTCCTTTTGTTTTGGTTTCTGCTTTTCATGTTATGAGAATTTTACATTTCTACTGATGCTGGGACAGTCATATGTACTTAACGTGTTATAAATCCAGGAAAGATGCTGTCTGTTCCCACTGTATGCTCAATCAAACCTGGTCCCCAGACGCTGCCTTTTTATCTCTAGAAAATGAGGTTTCTTCGGGGAAGTGTGGGCTTGTTGTTTTTTCTGTGAAACTGGATGCGCACCTTTCCCATTCATAATGGAAAACCTGAAAGTCTAGCTCTACTTTCAACTACAACATGGTTCATCATAGTTCATGAGTTTTTAATGAAAACCAATGCCCAGCTCTTGACCTTTATTTTCTGAGTTAGAAATTGCCCTGATCAGCAAAGCTGTCAAAGGGTCCAGGTTTTTGTGAGCATTCTGCCCCGTGTGCCTGCATAATCTGATTCTTTGGCCAGTGAAGCCAGCCCTACCCCAATTCTCCAAGCATCTTATACATCCACATGCCCTTGTCACAGAGAAAAATACTTTTCTAAATGCATTCTAATCAGCTAGAATCCCACCGCCTGCTGTGACTTCTCAGAGATATGATGTAAATTGTGTGTGGGCTGTTTCTGCTCTCGTTTATGCCTGTGTAGTTCTTCCACATATCCCAGGTATGTTCACTAAAAGAGAGAAAAATATTAGTCAAAGAAACTGAAAACAGAGACAGAATCTAGTGTCTAGCCATAAGGGGGCAGTGTCTTGATTTGTAACTACTTTCTAAGATAGTTCTAACCTCAGGGAAGCATCCAAAGAGCCAATGAGCAATCAGGTTAGCTAATACACAGAACAGGCTGTTTATGTCACAATGGCAATTAAATCTTGTTACTCTGAGCCTAGGTGAGTTTTTTGAAACAGGAAACCCATTTAGAAAAGAATTGCTTGCTGCAGAGATGCTCCCTGAGTGTCTATTAGCAATCCTCTGGATGCAGCTAACAGGTAAGTCTTTCGGGCTTCTTCTCCCCGCCACAGGGAATTCTGAAGCAGAAGAAACTCTATGGGGGATGGGGTGAGGTTTTATCCAACACTAGAAATGACATCAGAGGAAAGCTAAAAGAGGAGAAAGGGAAGGAAGTGTATAGGTGCAGAGCTGGGGAATTCTGGGATACAGTATTCCCCATGAGTCTGAGAAAGGTGGTCTGAAGCCAACTGAACTGCTTTCTTTGTCTTTCCATCTAGTGGTGAACGGCCAAGTTCTGAGTCAAAGTACGCAGTATGTATCCATCCCAGAAGGAAAGGATGTCTCCATGAGCTGCAACTCCTCAAGTGCACTTGACAACGTTCTGTGGTACAAGCAGGACCCTAAAGAAGGCCTGGTCCTCTTAGTGGCCTTGTATAAGAGTGGTGAGGTGGTCAGAAGTGGCAAAGTGACTGCTGAGTTTGGTGGAACAAGAAAGGACAGTGTCCTGACTCTCTCAGTCTCGGAACCTGCAGACTCAAGTACCTACTTCTGTGCAGGAGAGCACAGTGCTCCCCAGGCACCCGCAGCCTGAATCAAATCTGCAGCTGTGACTCCAATCACAACACTGCCTCTAGCTCCTGCTCCTTTGGTATGAAATGCGATGACGTATGTACCTGCTGTTCCGGTGCTGACAATTCTCATTTACTCAACTGTCTGCCCTCAAAAGATATGTCCTCAGACAAGTGAGCCACCCTTATTGGCTCCTTCATGTATAGGATAGATTTGTTTACTTATTTTTGTCAAAATACAAGGAGAATTGACAAACGCATAGTACATGATGTTAGCATATCTCTCTTAAAAATAAATATGTATAACTGGGGTAGAAATGAGATCAGAAACACATTTATTATTTGTTGTTAAATAGATGTCAAGACCATGAACGAGAGAAGAAGAGCCTTTTCAGTAATGTCTGCTGGGACAACTGAAAAGCCACATAAAGAAGCTTAGCATTAGATCTCTTCACCACACAAGTACAAAACTTAACTCAAGGAGATCAAAATTTTACTATAAAAGCTAAAACTATATAAGCTTAGAAGAAGCTATAGTTGCAAATGTTGATGACATCTTACCCGTGTCGCCAAAATGAAAGCAACTAAAGGAAACACGGTTAAAGAGGCGTTACCAAACATAGTAACTTTGAGGGATCAAAGTCCATAAATTTCCACAATGGAAGATGAAGAGAATCTCCACGTGCAAGTGGCCATGTCAGAGGAGTACCAGGTGGCTATTGACTTCAGGAAGCCGGCCCACCAGGAAGCAAAGCTGTGAAGGGTGAATCTCTGATAGGCAAGAACCCAAGAGCCTCAGCCTCAGAATGTCTCTTGCTACCCTGTGTCTCTGTATGTTTGCAGCTGCCATTTTTCTGATGTGTGGCATAGTGTGAATGGGTGTGGGGAGATCCCACTGACCTTAATGTAGTGTGATTCTCTCTTGAAAACATCCCATTCTACTGGGTGTTTTTACCTGTAGATTATTATAAAGACAGTTTCCTCTTAAACTGTACTGTTTAAAGTTTTGCCCCTGCCCCTCCCCTGATAAAGTAGGGACTGCAGAAGACAGAAAATAAGAACAAGAAAATGTCACACACTAGTTTCTCTTGAGAAGCCATATAAATTGTGGCTTTTGTTAATGATTAAGAAAAACAATTGTGTTCAAAAGCTAGGCTAACTCAAGTTCTTTTCATCTCAATATTGGGAAATGTGTTCACAGGTTTTGGTGTGTAACGTAGCTGAAACAAAGCTTTCAAAAATGACTTAAGGTTAGATTAAGATGTTTTTGTTAATAACTTTGAGGTGAAAAACCCAAGAAAATAATCCGAAGTTTTAGAAAGGCACATAGTTGAGTGAGGGACTTGTTAAGGTCAAGTAACAAGAACAGAGCAGCCCAGTTATTATTAGCTGATGTGCCGTTCTTACTAGGATTGGTTGGTGATCAAAATGATGATTCATTCCTTGTACCCATTTCTGTCCTCAGCCTCCTGATATAAAAAGTTGTTGATGAGTGGGTATACACCCTAGGGATTTACAGTAGAG
>NW_004949215.1:325378-326189 GCF_000317375.1 Microtus ochrogaster | reverse complement strand
CTGATCTTCAGCTGGCTTTGTGGTATCCACACAGGACTGAGAAGGTGATGATTGTCTTTGTGTATCTGGATCCTCTCACTTAACACAAGGATCTTCCATTCCATCTGTGTGGCTGCAAGTGACAGAATTTTACTCCTTTGTGGCTTAATAATATTCTCTGTGTATACATGGCGCATTTTCCTGTCCATTCATCCACTGGCAACTTGGCTGATTCCATACCCTGGATACTGTGAACAATATTGCAATAAAAATGTCTGTAGGCATCTCATTGGTACACTCATTCCCCTTCCTGTGGCTATGGAGTCGTGGGACTTCTGCAGTATGTGTTGATTCTACTTTTAGCTGTATTTAGGTATCTGCAAAGTGTTTTCCACTGTGGCTACAGTTACCTGAGTCTCCATTAATGGTGTGTGAAAAGGCCCACTTCCTTACATTCTTATCACCATTTAAAAAAAAATGCAGGTATATAAATAAGGAAAAGGTGATGTCTCAGCATGCTTTGTTTATTATATTCCTTTTAGATGGAGTCTGCTCATGTGCCTAGGCTGACTTTGAAGTCCTGTACTAAAGCAATATTCTTGGCATAGCCTTTGAGTAACTGGGATGCAAGCATTTCCCACCAGATCCAGCGTCGTAGTGATTCTTATTTGCATTCCTTGATTTTTGGTGATAACAGGCATGTGGGGGTTGTAGCAACGCACGTGGATGCATGTTCAAGCACACGGAGACCAAAGGCTCCTCAGGTGTCTTCCTATAGTTCTTTCCTTCTTATTCCTTGAGGCCGAGCTCTCAATGAACCTTTTTTTTTTTT
>NW_004949215.1:318947-324488 GCF_000317375.1 Microtus ochrogaster | reverse complement strand
AAACCTAAAACAAAGCAAAACAGAAAACTCCTGATTATAATCAGTTTTTTGTCAAGTTTTTATGGCTGTGTGTGACAAAAATCACTTTAATAAATAAAGGTTAGTTTTTTTAAGGCTTACATTCCCAGCTTATATATATAGTTCATTATGCAAGGAAGTCAGTCACTTGAAGAAGCCAAACACATTCACAGTCAGCAGCAGAGAGTCAACTTTCCAGATCACTTTCTCTTCTTTCATCCAGCCCAGGATCCAAGCTAGTAACAGAATGAACAATCCCCAACATAACATAGGCTCTCTATGCCAAACATAGAGTCAACAACATACTAAACAAGAGAAAAAACACAACAAAATGTCCACTCTCTTTACTATCATTCAATATAGCGCTTAGAATTTTAGATAAAAGAATAAACTAAAATAAAGACTAAAAAGGAATATGAATGGTAAAATAGGTAAAAATAATTTTTAAAAATCACTATTTTCAGCCCATGTTATCTCATACTTGGAAGACCCCAAAGGTTCCACAAGAAAACTCCTAGATCTGATAAACATATTCAGCAAAGTATTAGTATACAGCATCAACGTAGAAAAATCTATAGGCCTGGGAAGATAGCTGAGTTGGTACAGTGTTTGTTTTGCATCCATGAGGATCTGAATTCAATTCCCACATAACTCACACTTTTAAAAAAAGGAAAAGTCAGGAGGTTCCATAGGGTTCACTGACCACCCATACAACCCTACTCGCTGAGTTCCAGGCCAGTGAGAGACACTGTTTCAAAAAACTAAAGATGGATGGCATCTGAAGAACACTGAAGCTGTCTTTTGATATGCACACACACACACACACACACACACACACACACACTTACACATACAAGTTCACTCACACAAATAAGTGTACTCATGCATACTCCAAAAAATTCAGTAGCTTTACTCTTTACCAGTAATGATATCTTGATAAAGAAATTGGGAAAACAATTCCTTTCAGAACAGCTTCAAAAAATAAATACAAAGAAAAGTTATCATGAAAGTGAGAGATGTTTACAATGAAAAATGTAAAATAGCAATTGTGCTAGTTAACTTGAGCTGTCAACCTAGCACAGCCTAAGGGTGGAGTCTCAATTGAAGAATTCCAAATTATATTAGCTTGTAGGTGGTGTCTTTGGGGTATTATCTTCATTACTAACTAATGTTGAAGGGCCCAGACCGCTGTGGGTGGTAGCACTCCCTGTGTAGGTAGTCCTGGGCTATATAAGAAAGCTAGCTAAGCATAAGACTGAGTGATCCATTATACTGGGAAATCCTCTATGACCTCTGCTTCAAATTACTGACTGAGTTCCTGTCCTAACTTTCCTCATTGAGGAACTGTGACCTGGGGTTGTAAACCTTTTGTACCCTGAGTTGGTTCTGGTCAGAGTTTTGGGTTGTTTGTTTGCATTGTTTCACTTTATCATGGCAACAGAAATGAAACTATAACACTGAAGAATATGATTTAACAAGACACCAGAATATGAAAATTTCTTCCAAGATTATAAGTTCAAATGATCAATGTGAAATGGTGATATTTCCAGGCGCAGCCTCATATTAAAAGATAATCCCCACCAAAGTTTCAATTATTTTCATTGTAAAAGTATCAAAGGTAGTGTCTGGAGAGATGGCACAGCCAATAAAAGACTTCCCATGCAATGCTTGCTAGTCTAATTGGTGATCACCTGACTAATGAGAGACCCTGCCTCAAAGGAGGTGGATACAATGCTGGTTAGTTTTTTGTCAAGTTGGCCTAAGCTACTGTCATTTGGGAAGAGAAATGGAGGCATTTTCTCAATTGAGCTCCTGTCTTCCCAAATGACTGTAGCTCATGACAAGTCAACGAAAAGACGAAGCATCATAGTTTTCAAGTTTTAGATATATGTTTCATTTAGAATAACCACAAAGGTTAGGGAGTTAGTGAAGAACCTTGCAAGAGCAAGTGATCTTCCAAAGAAGGGGGAATAGAACACAGTGCTATAAATGGATAAAAGGGAAACTAGAATAAGAGGATTAAATAGGGGGAAGTATGGGAGAGCAGGCTAAAAGAAAGAATATGACAACCCATCCTATAGAAGCTCCCATATGTGTATGTATTATAAAGGGAAATTTATGTGTGTGTGTGTGTGTGTGTGTGTGTGTGTGTGTGTGTGTGTCTGTGTAATTAAAATAAACTTACCATACAATGAATGGGAGAGAGAATGTCCCAACTAGACATTTTATGCTACTAAATAAAATTCCCAGTATACCGGGAATTGGATACATCTTTTGAGTCATTGGCCAAAGAGGTCCCACAGAGGATCCCTGTAAATAGAGACTGTAAGTTGGTTTCCTGGCTACCCAGACCTGAATTGTTATACAAAAACACAAAAACTATATTAATTATAATACTGTTTTGCCAACAGTTTAGGCACATACCTGGTTAACTCTTATATCCTAAATTAACCCATTTCTATTCATCTGTGTATTGCCATAAGGTGGTGGCTTACAGGTAAGGTTCTGGTGTCTCTCTCCTTCAACAGTTACATGGTGTCTGCCTGACTCCATGGCTTCTTTCTCCCTACATTCAATTTAGTTTTCTCCATTCATCTCTAGCTCTAGTCTGCCCTGCCATAGGCCAAAACAGCTTTTTTATTAACCACTGATAACAAAACATATTCATAGCATGTAAAGAGGAATCCCATATTATCTCCCCTTTTCTGTCTAATAAAAAGAAAGGTTTTAACTTTAACATAGTAAAATTACATTTAACATAACAGATATCAAACAAGAATTACAGTTGCAGTAGTTCATTATTAGTCTAAAGTTTCATGTCTAATTTATGTTTTATCATAACTAAGGAAAACTGTAAACTGTCTATCTTCAACTCCATCAAAGACCTCAGTAGGATATAATGTTACCTAAATAAACAGGAAGTGCATTGTAAGCAACTTCCAAAGTTCTAGAAATGACAGAGACATCTCACTGCCTGGACAGTCACCCAAATGTCTTTAGTAACATTGGGGCATCTGTATTTATCCTATAGGCCCATAATTTCTGTTACACTTTTCCATGAAGCAGGAAATTTGAAAGACTGTTTAACCTATATTGGTAGTTTGTCAATTACTTTCTTCTGTGTCCTGCAAAATGTCTTTCACGAAGCAGAAACCCTGAAGGACTGCCTCATGTTCTTTAGACAAGTTCATCAGTCATTTTTCTGTGGGTCCTTCATGTCCAGTTCATACAGCATGCCATTAAACAGTCCAGGAGCAGTTTCTTCCCCAAATGACTAGTAAATTCCATAAGGAGCTTCTTCGATGCCCACCATCCTCTTGAAGTAATTCATTCTGCAAAAATCAAACATGTCTCATTGTCAAGAAAAGTCTAAGTTCTTAAAACATTTTAAATTCCATATTCTGTATTTCTTTGAAGTCTTCAAAGGTTATCTATCTAACTGAAATATATCTCTATATATCTAGAAAACCTAACTAACATGACTACAAGTTTGACTGTTATAAATGACTATCTATTAATCCATATTTTTAATTATACATTACATTTTTAAATGAGCTGAATAAACATAATACCTTAAATAAGAACAGAAATACATATACACAGTGTAACAAAATCAACATTAAATTTGTATCAATAGACCAAGATCTATACTAATGCAAAGTATTAATCTTGATATCATACCCTCTTTATTTTTTTTAGAAATTGACTGTGACCATTAATCACTTATAATAAATCCCCTTTACATGAAAACAAACAATTTTAAGCAACCATTTTGGGAATTTGTGCAGAATTTTCACCAAACTGCTTCCTGCTATTTATTGGGTGAAGTGTATTTAAGGTTCATGGAGACATTTTAGAGGATCTTGTTCCATCAAACCACATTGCCTGGAAGGAATCCACAGGTTCTCATCTTCAGTGGAAACAAAAACAGAACCTCTTTTCCAAAGTAACTTATCCTTAGATGCAAATTTTGAAATTGAGATACCTTTAAAATATACATGTTGGTTTAGCTTAGTAGCTCCTAGAATCAAATGTTTCTTTGTAGTCAAAAAATTCAAAGAAAAAAACAATAACACATATAATCCAGACTCTCTGTGTATATTCTATATTGATGGGGATTATTTTTTCACTCTTTTTCTATTTAATATTTATTTTATTATCTTTATTCCTTTAATCTGTGACTCTCTGTACTCTTTCTTCTCTCCCTCTTAGGCTCATGTACATTTACCCAACACTGTGTCCCATTCATATTTCATCTAAATCTGCCTTATTGTGTATCTGTAATCATTTTCTGACCAGGAGTTTTTTGTTTTTTGAAATGCTAAGCAGGCATGGCTAGGATTAATACTGCAGCTTTTGGCTCCACTCAGTCCAACATGACAAAGGTATGTTGGCCACCTCTGCAAGCCATACTCACCACCCCAGCTTCAGGTACTTAACAGGTCTATGTTGCCTTTAAAGGAGAGATGCCTTCACTTGCCACCAGCAAATAGAGTCTATCTGCAAAAATGTGGATACCGAGAAGCTGTATTTGGCTTCTGTTTTTGTGGGTCTATAAGCCCTCTTTAAAAAAAAATAGTATTTTTTGTGGATCCATGTCCCCCAGACAGTGGGTGCCATTTTTAAATGGAGACTGCACATTGGTTTCATGGTCACTCAGACCCAAATAATCACACAAAAACTATATTAATTACAACACTGCTTGGTCAATAGCTTAGGTGTATACCTGGCTAACTCTTATATCTTAAATTAACCTATTTCTATTCATCTGTCTATCACTACGAGGCTCTGGGTTACCAGTAAGTTTTCTGTGTCTCTCTCCTTGAGCAGCTACATGGCGTCTGCCTGACTCCACCTTCTTTCTCCCTGCATTTAGTTTAGTTTTCCCCACCTAGCTCTATTCTGCCCTGCCATAGGACAAAACAGTTTCTTTATTAAATAATGGTAATAAAACATATTCATAGCATACAGAGGGGAATCCCACATTAGATTCCCCCCAAAAGCCACAGGCTACTGACAACACTATTGATTACCCACCAAAACATAATAGTAAGTCCCAGTTGTTTATGACATCACTTATTTATGTCATCAGCCATGGAGAAATCAAGCTGGTGCCCAACTATAAGCTTTACCCCTACTGATTAGCATCCATCTATGCCACTGTTGCACCAAAAGATCTTGTAGGCTGGTTACTATTGCAGTTACCAAAGTTCACAGCTGAGTGATATTGATGATTACTTGTTTCGACCTCTGCCAAAATAAATATGAACTGGACCAAAGACTTAGGTGTAAATCCCAAAACCTTAAAAGTGTTGGAGGAGATGCAGGGAAACACTTTCTGAAAAGGACTCCAATAGCACAGGAAGTAATCCAGCAATCAGCAGATGGAATTACCTGACATTAAAAGACTATAACACAGCAAAGGAAGTCACCAGGGTAAAGAGAGGTTGCAACATGATGAGGGTGCTTTGCCACCTATACTTCAGACCAAGGACTGATTTAGTGTCCAGAATGCTTTTAAAT
>NW_004949215.1:306520-315020 GCF_000317375.1 Microtus ochrogaster | reverse complement strand
GTGACTACATCACATCGCACCAAAAGGCAAAGCTGAAGCTTTCTGTCACCAACACCTTGTCAGGGGAAGTATTCAATACTACACGATCACAAAATGTTGATGTGCCTATAGGCAGCGTGGGCAATTTCAGAAGACAGATGTGAAGGAATAAGCAGTAGTTTCATGTTTTCTCTTTTATCAGGGGAGTAAGTCCCTTTCAAAAGCACACAGAATGTTTATTTAAATGAATGCAATTTTATTTGATAGTTTTAAAATTATAAATAAGGAATATAAAGTAATTTCATAAATCTAATTTTAAAAAATCCATGAGAATGTCTCAGAAAACACCACACCTAGAGAGAAACTAGAAGCAATCAATGTGTGCATTCAGCAACCTTCAATGGCTAAATTATGACATAATTAACAGAGTATGTCTCTATGCAATAATATGACGGTACATTTAAAATATATTATTCAAGCAAAAATTAAATGACAGAAAAATATATAATTCCATTTTCTTAAAAACTGAACATTTCCATAACCAAAGCTGTACATGTCAGCCATCTTGAAATAAAATCTTAGCTGCTCATTTAAATCGTTACAGAAGGAAGTAGCCTTACTCATAAATAACTGCAAATATATCAACCCGAGCATGCTGGTGCACATCTTTAATCCCAGCACTCTAGACTAGAAGGCAGGAAGATATTAAGTTTGAGGCCAACCTAGGTTACATAGCAAGACCCTGTGTCAAAAAAATTTCTTGAAGATGGCAAGGTAAACACATGGGTTAAATGCACTAGGGTACCATGATCCTCAACAGTTGTGAGAATATCCTACTATCTGTGTAAATATGCAGCCAGAATCCCACCACACACACTATTACAGTTTATGATGCTTTAGACATTATTTAGAGAACAGGAAGAGAGATCTACTTTACTTTTATTGTCATACATATATGACAAATTCATATATGTATAAAGTTCATTCTGAATATTGAAACCCCCACCCTTCCTTTCTTCCTTCCACCTCTCATCCCTATAATTCAATTTCAAACATTCATGTCTTTATTTTTAACTTCTCATAAGTGAGATTATTAGACATGATGAAAATAGTACTGTAATTTTAATGAAAATGCAATATAATTTATTATTCAGATACTAGCAAAAAAAGCATTTTGGGTAAAGGCATTTTGGGGATAGGGCTTAGGCTGTGGTCATTTGTGCTTTTCCACTGGTCCCTTGGGAGGATCGCATATTTTCTTCAATACCTATATGGTCACTGAGGCCACTGAGTGACAGAATGAGGGTGGCTTGACAGAGTCTGTCCTTCAACTGAGGGAGAAGGTCAGAGTAAAACTGAAGTCACTGGCAATAAGAGCAAATGAAAATCTCCAGGTATTCTGTGCCAGCACACAAGATGGCAGTGTGCCATTTGCAGAGATTCCCACAGATGATTTAGTGGGAAGGATTTGAATTTAAACTGGAGCCAAATGGTAATTCTTTTGTTAACTTAATAACTAAATAGCTATTTCTATGCATGTGTGCATGCAAGTGTGTGTGTGTGTGTGTGTGTGTAAAGGAACATGGTGTTGATAACAGGGCAAGTAATCACATTTCACTGGAAAATAAACCCAAAACTCAAAGGATAGAGTGGCCACTAGATTTCACTAGTGATCTTTTGCCCTGAACTGGGCTTATGAGCCAGGGATAACCAGGCAAACCTGAGAACTGATCATCAGAAGGTAGGAAGTCAGAACCCATTCTGCCTTGAGGAAGCCCTGTACTTCCAGTGGAGCACAAGCATGGTCTCAGTGAAGATGATCTGACACCGCTTTCCTTGGTGTGTTAATCTTACTAAACAGGGTGAGCAATGATGGTGAGGGAATACAGCATCTCTAGTTATGAACTGACATTTTGCAAAGCCTACATTGATACAAATAGTAAAAGAAAGCTCCCACTTACTCATTACACATGGGAAAAGTCTAGAAGGTTAAAAAAACACCTTAGACAGAAAAAAAAATACTCTATGCAGCACCCTGCACACAGCCACCTCCCAATCTAGAGTCTCAACTGCCTCCTTCTGTGTTATGTAGGTATTTGAACTCCTCGTCATCTGCATCCTGTATTCTATTGCCACCATCAGACTCCAGAGTGTGTATATAAACCATACTTCTGTGCATTCTGCCCCACGGGGCAAATGAAACCCTCTCTCATCAGGACTGGTACCCTCTCTCATCAGGACTGGTACTGAAGCTAGTATGTGCATTGTCCCTACAGTTACAGATGTGTAATCATCCACCTGAACTAGACATATAAGTAACAACAAGAGAACCTGGAGCCAGCCAGAGGCTACAGACCCAGCCGCCACCACACAGCACAGGCAGGCAGAAGACAGACAGACAGAGGCCACAGGCCTGGCCACCACCACACAGCATGGAGGCCACAGATTCAGTGAGCACTACTACAATAAGCAAGCATGTGATGGAGGAGAAAAAGAAGCAGAGCAGTTCAGTTGCTGTAAAGAGAGGTAGAACTGGAGACAAAACTGTGGTGAAGAACAGGTTGATATGAGTGGCCTACACTGCCACCTGAGACTATGTGATGTCTGGGCCTGTGCTGCCATATCTGGTTCTGTGACCCTACCTCATCCGGGGTTTGTGTTGAAGTTCATGGCCCATGTGACCACCAAAGACCAGGCAGATGCCTGTGGTCTGGACCACCATCTGAGTGAGGCCATGTTAATGTTCAAGGGCCATGGTGAGCTGGTCCCACCCCTCACTGACACTGGGATAGCTGGTCCAGCCTCTAATAGGAGAGCACTCAGTGGCAAGGATGCAAAAGAGCTGGCCCTGGTGGCCTGCGTACAGGAGAACTAGTCCTGCCCCTCATCAGCCGCCACCACCCCTTGTGGGGAAAGAGGGTAGAGGAGGTGCTGATGGAAGAGTGGGCTCACCAACTCAACTACTGCTGTGGGAGCACATTCTGCTCCTTCAGCCAATAGCCTTTAAGATACCAGCCCACTTGGGCATGGTCTCTTATAGTTTAAAAAGCAGTGAGAACCGTGTGCCCACTCTCTTGCTTTCAGCTCCCATTCCAGCTGCTAGACTCTGTTCCTCTTTACAGTCAGAGGACTGTTGTTAAGGATGGAGATCTGTAAGTTTTCCCCTTAAATAAAAAACCCTTTTATTATCCATTCTTCTGAACTGTTGTGGGCATCAAGCTACCACCCAGGACCACATCCAGGGCTTTGATTTGGCCCACCCCAACATCAGCCCCATCTATGACTTGCTGAAACATGTGAAGGGGCAGTCGTTTGGAACCGTAGCCACAGGATCTCCATGACTGGGACAACAGCAGGATAACTGAGAGAAGTTTTGAAGAGGATCCAATATCGATGGTGTAGCAGAAGCCGGAGGCCTTGAAGCAGACCAGCAACTCATCGCAACGAGCATTTGTGAGTAAAGCTGTTTGGGCAAAAGTGTAAACTGTATGACAGACCAGAGTTCCCACTGCCTCTAAGACAAAAGAGTAGGTGATGGAAAGATAGGAAAGATGAAAGAACAAAGTGTTTTTTTATTTTTATATTTTTTTAATTTTCTTTTGTAGGAAGTTTATAAGGGTGGAGGGCAGACATTAAAAGTCTTGGAAATGAGTGGGACTGAGGTGCATGATGTGAAATTCCCAAAGAATCAATTTTTTTAAAATTACAAAAAGAAAAAAGAAAGCCTGAAACTTTGATTGCCAGACTTAGCAAATAACAAAGGGTGGAAACCACTGGGCATCATTATTTCATTCAAGCAAAAGTCTTTCTCCTCCCCATTGGCCCAATTCTTATTTATACTCTTTGTTTCGATGGTGTTTCCTGTGTCAAGGGCTTCATTTGAAAGAGGGAAGACTTTCCTGAGCAGAGCACACACTAATTTGAACACTTAATATCATAAGCAGCCTCCAAAAACAGAACCCATCCTGTGTAAGCCTTTCTGGTACTCATTTTGCAGAGGTGTGGTGAGATTAAAACACAAAGCTGGAGAGGGAGCTCTTGTTGGCGAGGTTGTGCAGCAGACTGGGGTTCTCTTTGCTCTCTTGTCTTCTTCCCATTGTCACAAACACCAAACTGAACTTACATCTTACAGGATTAACTTACCACCAAAGTAACTTTGTTCTGAAACTCATGTTCATCACCTGTCAAAGGCAAATAAAGGAACACACAACCCCAACCTATAGGTATCATCACTGCTAACTGTTGAGCCCTTTACCTGTGTCCACTAGCAGGTAAACAATAAATCCAGACATATACAACACATTCAGACTACCTCAGATGAACAGTGAGTGCTTCTCAAGTAATGGAGAATTAGTTCAGCTCCTTCAGGCAATTCTCTAGTTAACTTGAGCTCCTCCCATTTCTGACCTGTGATAAGAACCAACCAGAAGCTATGTCCCAGGACCTTGACTAAGAGATGCTACCAGTCTGAAGAATTTACTGAATATTGTAAGATCTCAGATCTATCAGGACTTCAGAGGAAACAATGTGTAGACCATTTATCTTCACTTCATTTCTAGCACTGGCCCTCCCAGGTAACAGTTCTATCCAGCACCTGAGCTGTCCTTGTGGAAGAAGATCCTTATTGATGCTCTCTGTGTGTGATGCTGTGTGTTTTATGTGGCAGGGCTTGGAAGGGCAGACAGGATCACATCCCAGGACACAGAGGTATCTGCAGAAGAAGGGAGGTCTGTGAGCTTGCGTTGTAGTTACCATGCCTTATCCACCTCCAATGTTGTCCTCTACTGGTTTCGACAGTATCCAAACAAGGCACCGAAATATATTCTCCACAGAGGGTGGGAAAACCACGAAAAGGGGGTTGCTGATTTTGCTTTAGAACGGTTCTATTCAAAGAGCACAGCCCATTCCATAGATTTGCAGATCAGAAATTTGATTCCTGTTGATACGGCCCTTTATTTCTGTGCACTTTCGAGCACAAAGATAGCATCTCACTGGGCAGCCACACAAAAACCTTAGGCAGAAGGCATGGTGCACAGTAGCATGTAAGTCTGTGCTTTTCTGTGGTTTTGGTTTTGGTTTTTCTGCAAAAGACATCATGGTAGTGAGGAGACAGAAGGTTGGAACAAAATGTGCTCTGTGAAATAGTAAGCATAATGACTATATCATCATAAGCAAAATACTTCCAGAGCTTGGGAATTTAAGCTACTGTAATAACAGATCATAACTCTAGCTCAGAGGCTATTATAACGCATGGCTTCACTGTTTGGGCTAAGTCGATTCTTTCTCATCTTTCCTATTTTGCTCTTGCCCTGGTTTGCAGATTAATTCTGAGTTATCAATAATGCATCTGTGTCTATTAAGGAAAGAAATAAAAACACTTCCCCTTGGAGTCCTTAACCAAGAATGAGTAAAGATTTGAATTCTCTACTTCTTACTCCCTGCATCTTCCATCCTCTGTCTGTTGCAGGAGATGGAACCGGTGCCTGTCTGAGGGCTATCTTGTGAATCTGTTTGTCCCTATGTCTGTGTGCCTATGCCTCAGTGTCTGCCTGTTATATGGGCTGTGTGTGTCTGTGTGTGACTGTCTCTGTGCATTGTGTATGTGTCTGTTAAATGACCTGTGTGTGCACAAGTGTGTGTGTGTATGTGTGTGTGTCTGTTTGATCTCCATGTGTCTGTCTCTAACAAAGGACTTCACTCTTACACACAGAACAGCATGGAAAGCACCACATGGGAAAAGAATGGGATTCTTTACAGAAATTTTTAACAGGCTTTTACAAGAGATTAAGTCACTGGCTTCAAATGAGATTGTCTTATAATTGTTTCAAAATGTCCATGTATTTAAGTTAATTTACATATAGAAGAAGTGAATACCTTCTGATTTTTTTTAAGTTATTATATAATAGATAAAATTGTAGGCCCCACTGCTCAGAGCACCCTCTTATATCTGCCCAGAAGCCAGTTCTGCTTTGAGTTTGTGATGTACATTTTAAACCTATTATCAAAATTTACAAAAAAACATATATGTACATGTGTTCGTGAAATTAGAGGCTATGGCTCTGTGATATCTTTGCATAATTGCAAATATTTGAAGACCAAATCCTTTCTCCTTTGGATCCTCCATATCGTGACAAACACTCTATTAGCGACCTTCAGGACTCTTCCATCAAAACTCCCTTCTTAACCACTGGATCCTACGCCTCCCTATGAGGCGATACTAATCTGATTCTTCTTTTCATTTTGCCATTTTTTCTTGATTTTTATTGAGTGCTACATTTTTCTCTGCTCCCCTCCTTGCCTCGTCCCTCCTTTTCAACATTCGCCCAAGGTCCCCATGCTCCCAATTTACTCAGGAGATGTCTTTTTCTACTTCCCATGTAGATTAGATCTATGTATGTCTCTCTTAGTGTCCTCATTGCTGTCTAATTTCTCTGGGATTGCGGTTTTCTTTGCTTTATGTTTAAAAACCACTTATAAGTGAGTACATGTAATAATTATCTTTCTGTGTCTGGGTTACCTCACTCAAAATAATGTTTTCTAGCTCCATCCATTTTCCTGCAAAATTCAAGACATCATTTTTTACGGCTGTGTAGTACTCCATTGTGTAAATGTACCACATTTTCCTTATCCAGTCTTCAGTAGAGGGGCATTTAGGTTGTTTCCAGGTTCTGGCTACGACAAACAATGCTGCTATTAACATAGTTGAGCACATGTCCTTATAGCAAAATTGAGCATTCTTTGGATATATACCCAAAAGTGGTATTACTGGGTCTTAAGGAAGGTTATTTCCTAATTTTCTGAGAAATCGCCACACTGACATCCAAAGGGGTTGTACCAGCTTGCGTTCCCACCTGCAATGCAGAAGTGTTCCCTTTACCCCACAACTTCTCCAGCATAACTTGTCATCAGTGTTTTTGATCTTGGCCATTCTTATAGGTATGAGATGGAATCTCAGAGTTGTTTTGATTTGCATTTCTCTGATAACAAAGGATGCTGAACATTTCCTTAAGTATCTTTCAGCCATTTTAATTTCCTCTGTTGAAAGTTCTCTGTTTAGGTTTGTACTCCATTTTTTGTTGGATTATTTGTTCTTCTGATGACCAATTTCTTGAGTTCTTTGTATATTTTGGAGTTCAGACCTCTGTCTGGTGTGGGGTTAGTGAAGATCTTTTCCCATTCTGTAGGCTGTAGTTTTGTCTTGTTAACCATGTCCTTTGCTTTACAGAAGCTTTTCAGTTCCCATTAAGTAATTGTTTCTCTCAGTGTCTATGTTGCTGGGGTTATATTTAGGAAGTGGTCTCATGTGCCAATGCGTTCAAGTGTTCTTCCCAGTTTCTCTTCTATAAGGTTCAGTGTGGCTGACTCTATGTTGAGGTTTTTGATCCATTTGGACTTGAGTTTTGTGCATGGTGATAGATATGAGTATATTTTCATTCTTCTACATGTTGGTATCCAGTTATACCAGCACCATTTGTTAACTATGCTTTCTTTTTTCCATTTGATTTTTTTTTTTTGCTTCTTTGTCAAAAAGCAGGTTTTCGTAGGTGTGTGGATTAATATCTGGGTCTTCGATTTGGTTCCATTGGTGCTCCTGTCTGTTTTTATGCCAATACCAGGCTGTTTTCAGTACTGTAGTAGAGTTTGAAGTCAGTGATTGTGATGCCTCCAGAAGTTCTTTTATTGTACTGGATTGTTTTGGCTCTCCTGGGTTTTTTGCTTTTCCATATGAAGTTGAGTACCATTCTTTTGAGGTCTATGAAGAATTTTGCTGGACATTGCATTGAATCTGTAGATTGCTTTTGGTAAGATTGCCATTTTTACTATGTTAATTCTACCTTCCCAAGAGCATGGGAGATCTTTCTACTTTCTAGAGTCTCCTTCAATTCCTTTCTTCAAAAATTTAAAATTATTATCATACAAGTCTTGTTTTGTTAGAGTTACTCTGAGATATTTTATGCTATTTGTGGCTATTGTGAAGGATGTTGTTTCTCTGATTTCTTTCCCAGCCCTTTTATCCTCTGTGTACAGGAGGACTACTGACTTTTTTGTAGTTAATCTTGTATCCTGCTACATTACTGAAAGTGTTTACGAGTTGTAGAAGTTTCTAAGAGCCAGAATAACTCCTTCTTTTCCTCGTGTTACTTTTGTGAAGATTTTTTGTCACTACAATGATATAAAAAAGTTTCCAAACACTGAACGACTAAATTGAAGAGGCAATCCACCAGAGTTTATGTTTCTTGGCAACAGTAACTCTCAGTGTTAGTGATTATGGCTGTATCCAAAAATCTGGCTGTGTTCCATGAGGAAGCACCACAGTTACTCCAGTGAGTCAACTCTCACCTCAGCCTGTGCTGTTCTTACTGCAAGTACTTAGGCCCTTCCTCTTGCTTTGCTATTCAAGATCTTTGCAATGTTTCAACTATAAAATGCTCCCCAAGAACATGAGCAAGGAAGTCAGGACCACGAGGGGTGCACCCACCCACTGTGACAGAGGGGCTGATCTATTGGGAGCTCACCAAGG
>NW_004949215.1:279921-304895 GCF_000317375.1 Microtus ochrogaster | reverse complement strand
GCCAGCTGGACTGGGTCTGAAAAAGCATGGGATAAAACCGGACTCACTGAACATAGCGGACAATAAGGACTGCTGAGAAGTCAAGAACAATGGCACTGGATTTTGATCCTACTGCACGTACTGGCCTTGTGGGAGCCTAGGCTGTTTGGATGTTCACCTTACTAGACCTGGAAGGAGGTGGGAGGTCCTTGGACTCCCCACAGGTCAGGGAACCTGGTCTACTCTTCAGGCTGATGAGAGAGGGGAAGTTGATGGGGGAGGGGGAGGGATATGGGAGGCGGTGGCAGGGAAGAGACAGAAATCTTAAATAAATAAATAAATAAATAAATAAATAAATAAATAAATAAATAAATAATGCTCTCCAACGACTCAGTACTGAACTCTGGGGACCAATGTAGAAACTGGAAATTTTAGGGAATATCAGGCTATAGCTATAGCTTGGCCTGGAAATGTCTCTGTCTCTCTGTCTCTGTGTCTCTCCCTCTTTCTCCTTTCACTTTGCCTCTCCTCCCTCTCTCTCCCTCAACTATGCCTTGAGATGAGGTGCCCGTATGCCATGTGCTCTCCTCTCTGCTTTTCAGCTTCACCTCACACCCTCGACAATGGGACAACCCACTTTGGACTGAAGTCTCTGAAACTTTCTTTCTTTCTCTTGTTCTTCTCAAGTATTGGGCGGGGGGACGTTCAATTAACATGCACATGAAAAAGTTAGTTACTATTAGTCAGATTTTGCTTTGACTAGATCTGACCCTGTGGTTTCTAAGCTTTAGAATTAGTTTGTTGTAGAAATTTGGAGATACTTAGAAGGCAAGCTGCAGAAGACTTAGAATGCTAGAAGTAGAATTTAATGTGTGATTGGTGTGACTCTGGTGGGAGCTGAGAAGATCGGATGCCAATAGCGGAAGTGTGATGTGGAAAGTGACAAGCAGCCATGGCGCTTTAGATGGGATGGAAAACTCTACAGGGACAAGGATTAGATGTTATTCATACCACATTCGGTGAAGAATTGTCTCCACTTTCTCTGTGTCTTAAAGTTTTGTGGGAGATTGAATTGGAAAGCAATGGGCTGATTAGAAAGAAAAAGGAGATTTCAGGGCAGCCTGCCATTTCCCTGCTGGTAATCAACAAAGTTCCATTGGAAACAAACAAACAAACAAAAACAAATATGCAAAAGCAGAGGGGAGAGGAGAGAGACTTCACCCTGCCACTGGGGCATTCTTTCCAGAGATCTCTAGTAAGGAAAACCAATTCCTGGCTGTGTTGTAGAAAGAATTTCAGGGTGAGACAATATGAAGTAGGATTTATTAAAAAGATTTTACAATAAAGATTTCAAACGTGGGAGTGAAGAAAGACAGGTGCTCAGGACAGATAAGACACACCCAGGGATAAGTGTGGGCTTCCCACGGGAGATGCTCTTAGCCATCTTTACAGTGTGTGTTTATAAGATACTGTAACTCTCCAAGTTACATTGTTCAGAGTGTAATTTCCAATAAGGTTTAAAAATTACAGAATTTTCTCTTGTAAACAGAGTTTGTTTGGATCAGACCGCCCCTTGCTGTGAGTTACTCCATGTTGTATAAAAGAGCCGTCTTCCAGGTGGTGCCTTGTATTGAAAGTCTCGTTTTGTACGTAGCTTCTGACTCCATTTTGAGGATGGAAGACAACTGTGCACAGGGCAGACATGTGAGCAGCAACATCTGTCTGGCACCTTCTACACAGCATGAACTGACAAATGACTTATTCCTTGGAGTAGACATGGGTCACCTATAGATTTATAGGAGTAAACTGAGACTGCAAAAACACATGGGTGTATTAAAATCTCATCAAGAAAGCCAGACCCAAGAACTTATTGAAAACAGAAGGCGAAGGAAAGGGTGTAACTCCCTCACCTGGACCCCATAAATAGGTGGAAACCTAGAACTATGATGACAACACTCCCCACCACCCTATCATCTGACCACCTAGTGACAGGCAAAGAGCTCCCAAGGATCCCCAGGGTTTCATTGAGCTGGGCTGTTCAAATTGCCCCCTGCCCATCTGTGATGGCTGGTCTTTGTTGTCAACTTGACACACCTGTAAAGAGAGAACCCCAATTGAAAATCTGAACGGATCAGCTTGGCCAGTGGGCATGATTGTGAGGCATTTCAGTGATTGTTAATTTATACAGAAGAGCCCAGCCCTCTGTGGAAGGCACTATCCCTAGATGAGTGACTGTTGCCTGTTAAAGAAAGGTGGCTGAAAGTGAGCCAGGCAGCCATCCAGTAAGCAGCATTCCTCTCCTCCTTGGTTTCTACTTCAAACTTGTAGTGGCATTTTATTTGTATTTTAAATAAAGCTTGCATGCGGATCAGAAAAGTGAAATAGCCACAGAGGCTAGCCTTACAGACCAGGCAACAGTGACACACACCTTGAATACCAGTAACCACAATGACACACGCCTTTAATTCCAGTAGCCACACAAGGTTACCAGAAACCAGATGGTAGTGGTACGTGCCCTTAATCCCAGAACTAGAGAGGATTATAAAATGGGAGAAGACAGCTCTCTGTCTCAGTCTCACTCTGAGGATCCCTAGAGGCAGAATCACTATTTTTGGATTAATGTCAAGGTAAGAGCCAGTTACTTTTATGCTTTAGGTTGAACCCCAATATCTGCCTCTGAGTTTTTATTAATCATGCTGCACAAGCTCCTGCCTTGAGTTGCTGCCCTGGCTTCTCTTGTTGATGAACTGTAACCTGTTGAAGTCCTGGCTTCCCTTGCTGATGGACTGTAAGGTGAAATAAACTCTTTTCTCTTCAAGTTGCTTTTTACCAGAGCATGTATCACAGCTATACAAAGTAGCTAATACACCGTCCTGCTGTTCACTCCTCTGGTCCAGCCATCCATCTGCACACCTCCTCTGGTCTGGACCTGGCTGTGTCCTTTCACCTCTGAAGCTGCACTCAACTCTGCAAAACACGTGACCTGCAACAGCCCGACTCACAGCAGCACATCCTCTCCACCTGTTGGCTAGCTTATTCCTCACAGACGCTCTTTGTGTCACTGTCTTCAACGTCCCTGGTTATTGGGACTTCTAAAATACCTTGAACTCTGCTATGGGCTCTCAACCATTTGTAACGTATTTGTAACATGTGACCTGAGAAATAATATTAATTGGAATACAAGAGTCGGTGGTCAAGTCAGCCAAGACTGTCAAGAAAAGTAGAAGCATCAGCAAATTGTGCCAGTGAAACCACCACACCTTCCTTGTAAACTTATTGTTATTCAATAAGTTCTGACATTAAGAAAAGACACAAAGAACTGATGTTCCCAAGACAGTGCATGTACAACAAAGTTATTAGGTAGACTTATGAGAAGTATTGTCAGACTTAGGAATGAGAGGAGAGTGTTCAGAACTCAAGGTTATAGATAGATCATGCTGGCCCTGAGAAAGCCCAGTTTTTATATTGTCTTCAATACACTTTTCATTAAAAGACATAACAAACTCACAAATTTACTCACCCTACATAGGGAGCCCTTGACAGACTACAGTATACATATCACCAAGCTTCAACTTGGTGAACCAAGGAGTTTTGTTGGGGTTGCTTACAGGAACACGGGTGAAGGGTTACTTACAAATCAGAAATGATTCAAAGACAGGATTACCACCAAAAGCATGATTACCACCTCAGCATGAGTGAGAGCTCACAAGGGCTGGGATCCTGCAGCACACTGCCTAGCCCGTAGGCAGATGGACAGGCTGCAGAGTGTCATCACCAGGCAGCTCAGCTGACTTCTGCTCCCTTTAGGCTACTTGGCTAGTCCCAGAGCTGTCTTCTGAGCTTGTCTCCTCTGAGAGCCATTTTTGCAGGCTGTATAATCTGAGTATGACTCTTGGTAGTCTTTAATGTTATTCTTAGGAGGGGCCTGGTAAGTCTGGTCAGTTTTAGGGACTTTCTGAATCTGTTTTGCACTATTTTCTTTCTGTCTTAAGAAACTTCCATGCTGGATGCAATGTTTCAATCTTAAAGAAACCTCTACATAACAAGTCTTCAGAGAACCATACATTGTCTCCATAGGCAATTTTGACTTTGCCGGTGATATCCGATGCCTCCTGGCTGTCACCAGGAAAGTCGAAACATATCCACAGATGAAGAGCCTCTCTTCATTCCCATGGTTTCCCTACTGGGACACAGCTCGTGCTCAAACTGGTAGCAACATTGACATCATCCTATAGTTCTGGCTTTGCAGATATACAATGACAAAGGCTTCGGCTGAGATTTTACAGAAAGGCCTGGGAGCTTAGGCAACATGTGGTAGGGTCAGGAACCCTATGGGCAGCCACTGAAAGACTGACTCTGAAAGAACAGTAGAAAACCCAAGAAGCCAAAATCCTAGGAATGTGGAAAATCTTGCAAGACAGATACAGGTTAAGGAAGAGGGTCAGCTCAAGGCAGACACTGCTACTAGGGGTTACTACCTGGACCAACTGTTTCTAGATTCATCACATCTTATTCAAAATTTATAAAATCACATGCAAATGGTAAAGTATCAGAACTCCTTATTTAAGGGGGCAGTAGAGGACACACTCAGGGGAGCAGTATTCTACATGAGCTAGAGTGAGCAAGTGCATTGCTGTTTGTGGCCTCTTTTTATGGAGGAGAAGGAATTGGTGCAGTAAGAGCTCAGATCGTGCTATCAGAAACTGGACTTGGGCCATTTGTGTCTTAAAGAATCCAGCATTATCCTTACTATGTCCTGAGAATATGAGTGAGGTTGGATTTAAAGGTGTGGACAAACTGTTTGGTGGAGGAACTTTCAAGATAGGATAGCCTTCAGCCTGGTCTTTCTCACTCCCTCTCATCCAAGTCAGAGGAAGGGCAAGAGGATAAAGTTGTTCAAACATGGCATTTGGTGAGGAAAGGCGGGTGAGAAATTTTATGTTGTGAACAAGGAGAGTACCCACGGCAAGCATCTGTAATTACTAAAGGGAAGCCCCACTCTCCTCAATGGAACAATGGAGAAGTGCTGACAGCAAGAACACACCCATGAAAAGCTTCTACTTGTGGAAATGCAAATTTATTTGAAGGGAGAAACCCTGAACTGAGGATTCCACAGAAAGGGCCCCCGTAACTGAAAATAATTGTCTAGAAAACTGATCTTTGCAGAGTCAATCACCAAGGCACACAAGGGCCACTTCATGCTACATCTCTAGCTGGCAGCAGAACTTGGGAGAATTACTCACATGTTACTGGTTTTGAAGCCATGACAGATGCAAGACTGAGTAGATTAGGGAGTGTGGTCCCACAGTCTCAGAGAGCTGCTGAGGCCAGGCAATCTGCAGGAAGGTCAGAGTCTCTGAAAAGAGGTTCTGGAGGATCACTGGGAAGCTGTGAAAAGGAAACAAAAATTGCAGTAGATATCCTAAGATATTGAAGATGACAGAACCATGGGGTGTCACCAAGGAAAGCTGCAAGCATCAGGTGGAGTTGATGCAAGAGAGGCTGTGTGCTACAGTTAGCAGAGATGGGGCTACAGGGTTCACCTAGGCTCTTTGGGAACCAGGTAGTTTCATCACAAACCATGGGTGTCAGGCATGAAGCTGCAGGATTTCGTGTTTCTCCTGATATGGGTCTCATTTTGGTACAATCATTCCTTGATGTGCCGTCATCCCTCCCTTTCAGAATGTTAATACTGAATCTGTGCCATTGCATGTTGGAAGTGGGTAACATTTCTTTTATGTTATAGAGACTCACAGGTAACAAATAGCCTGAGTCTGTGAAAAAAAAAATTCTGTATATACTCTTTTGAACAGTGTAGGAACTGGTGAGGAATATGGGAACTTTCAGAGTTTGGCTGAACGCATCTTACATTCTGAAATGTCCATGAACCTATGAAAACAGACTTGGTCATTGTTGTGCCCAGATTACAACCCCAGAGAGAGACCACCAGAGAGGCCCAGACTGTAATAAGCAAGGTTTAATCAGCATAACACAAACATGTTTGGAACTCATCTCCATCCCCGTTACAATAAGGTAGACAGGAGTTGTATCTCCTCTGTGGGGTAAGCTTTTAAAGGCATAACTACAAAGAGAATCTTTGAAGATGCTTTGGCACAGGTACAAGAACTTTTGCTCCCTCCCATTCTGTTAAGTCAGCTTTTTCCTTGTTTTTAGAGCAAGACTGATGGGGGAGGGTCTTCTGTTTTGTGTTAATTTCATTGGTTAAATAAAGAAACTGCCTTGGCCCTTTGATAGGCCAGCCCTTAGGTAGGTAGAGTAAACAGAACAGAATGCTGGGAGAAAGAAGCCGAGTCAGGCAGTCGCCATGATTCTCCCACTCCAGACAGACACAGGTTAAGATCTTTCCTGGTAAGCCAGCTCATGGTGCTACACAGAATATTAGAAATGGGTTAGATAAATATGTAAGAGCTAGCCAATAAGAGGCTGGAACTAATGGGCCAGGCAGTGTTTAAAAGAATACAGTTTCCATGTAATTATTTCTGGTAAAGCTAGCCGTGCGGGCGGCCAGGCGCCAGGAACGCAGCTTACCACTCCTTTCAACACAAGGCCACTGTTCTTGAGTTAGGCCATTTTTAGCAGCCTGTACCAGGTGGCTGACTGTGATGAGCTAAGTGACCTTGTGCTTGGAATCTCCTGGGTGAGAGAGGGGAAGGCCACTATCTTCCTGGGGAAACATTCTGCTAGGAAATTTCTTCTTGCCCCTTTGAGAATAAGGGGTGAGGGTCCCATAGTCATGACTTAAAACTGATGAGTCTGGGGTCCTGTAGACAAATGGTAGAGTTGTGATAGTTACATTTATTTGCCAACTTGGCAGGACCCCTGGCCTTCTGGGAGGTAAGACTCTGGGATGCCTGTGAGGGGTTTCTAGAGTAAATTATTTGAAGCAGGAAGGCTGCCCCCGAGTGTGAATGACAACATTCCATAGCTGTCCTGGGCTGGGTTGAAAAGAGAAGCAGAACCAAGCAGCCACATTCTTCCTCTGTTTTCTGACTTGCAGATGCTACTACCTTAGCTGCTGCCGGCAGCTTCCTCTGTGATGCCCTGTGCCCTCCAATAGTGAATCCAATTAAGGCTTCCCTTCCTGAAGGTGCTTGGTCAGATATTTTGTTGCAGCTGCCAGTAACTAACAGAGAGGGTGAACTAAAAGCAAGAGTCAGGGTAACAATAACATGTGACATTCTGAAAAGAAAGGACTGAAAACATTAGGAAGCACAAACTCCCTGGTAAGAAAGGAAACTAAACTTGAAGCAAAGCTACTGATAAAATTGGCGTGGAGCACAAAGGGTCAGTCATCATTTTCAACTGTGTACCCACTGGAGAATCCACCAGGTTACATATATGGTCCTGTTGAACCTGGTGTGTCTCAAAATAACAAGAAACCATGAATGTAGCAAGGACTTGCAGGAAGGAGGAAAGGAAGGGTAAGGGAGTAAGAGGGGGATTAGAAAGGTGGAGCTTATGCTAATCCGAATGTATGTATACATAAGCATAGAAGCAAAAAGGATCTACTTATAAAGTGGAAAGGTGCTAATGGAAGGAAGGAAGCAAGCAGGTCAAAGCAGTGGGGCATGAAAACGATCACACAGCACACACTCTTGGAAATGCCATAATGAAGCCTATTGTTTTGTAAGTGAACATATGCTTACATGAATAAAATGTACTTTAATCATAATATTAATGACACAAGTTCAGCCTCAGCTCCCTCTACGGTTTAGTCTGTCGCTGCAAGCAATTTGAGACTACTTTTTAACTTCCCTTTCCCGGTACTGGCTGGATCTCACATTCTTATTCGTCCATGAATGGTTCTTCCTTTCTTGGGGGCTTTGAACAACTCCCAGCTGTGTATTTGCTGTAATTCACCAGAAAATCAGTAGGTTTTAGAGACTGAGTACTTAACATAACTAGTGTGCCATCTACCAAAGTGGAAGCTTTTGTCTTAGCTCATGAACTTCAGCGCCGAGTGAAGGTCTGACATTAGGTAAGAGCTCCATATATTCCAACAGAGTTAAATCAAAAGACAAACTGTAATAGGAAATAAAGCATAAAAGCTTTCCCTTGCAACACACAATATAAAAAGTATCCGAGGAAGATGTCAAACTGAAAACTTCAAATTCCATGTCAAGTTTAAGTGATACTAAATATTCAAAAGTTTTACTTCTTAGAGGGCAAGTATTTGTGTTATTGAGTCATGATGTCTTTTGGAATATTCTGGTATAAAAATTGTTGCTCACAATCTTACAAAAATATTCTATTGGAACCCATATTGGGCTGGGGCATGACTTATTGACAGAGCACTTGCTTAGCACAAAGGTGCTGTGATTGATTCTCTAGTGCCATAAAAATAAACAGAACCTATGTCTCAAAAACAAAATGATGGGCAGGAGAAATGGCTCAATGATTAAGATTGCTCTCTGACAGGAAGAGCACACCTTGTGGAATCAACTGAACAGGGCTCATGGGGGCTCTCAGAGACTGAAGCAACAATCACAGAGCCTGTTTGGGTCTGTGTTAGGTCCTCTGCACGTATGTTATGGTTGTTGGTTTGGTGTTTGGTGGGGACTCCCCACAGTGGGAGTGGGAGTGTCTCTGACTCTTTTGCCTACTCTTAAGACCCTTTTTCTCCTCCTAGGTTGCCTTGCTTTGAGGGTGTGTGCCTGGCCTTATTGTATCTTGTTGTGCCATATTGGGTTGATGTCCCTGGAACGGCTGCTCTTTCTGGGGGAGAGGGGAGGTGGGGGAGAACTGTGAGGAGCAGAGGGAGGGGAACCTGTGATCAGGATGTAGTGTGTGAGAGAAGAATAAATAAATAAGTTTTTAAAAATCACTGTCTGTTCTTGTAGAGGACTCGGGTTCAATTCCAGAACTCATGGGGCATCTCTCGATGGTCTCTCACTCTAGTTAGAGGATCTGCAGCCCTCTTCTGACTTCTCCCATCTCTGCATGCACATGGCACATAGGCGTGCACCCATAAACATTCTTTTCTAATATTTTAGGTGACATGGAGAGTGGAGTCCTAAAAATGGTGACTGAATAAGTCACAGCTGAAGCGGATGCTAGGGCATCCCGCTAGCGACATATACAAACCAGAGTGCCATGGAGATTCAGTCTTGTCCTCGGAATCCAGAAGATAAAGCAGGAAGCACTGCGTAGAACATGAAAGGATGTAAGGATATGTGACTGGAAAATCATGTCTGAGGGCTTCAACTTCAGGATGAAGCTTTGCCACTGTACCACACGGAAAGTGCTTTCTGCTCTCTCTCCTACTTCCTGTGCACCTGGGAATAGCACTTTTTCAAAGCCTCAAAAAAAAAGCAGCCACCCTTTATTCTTCTACCTCTTTAAGTCTCATGTTCTCAGCTAATTCAGTGACACAAGAATTCCAAATATAATCTTCCAAATATAGACATTCCCTTGCAGCAACTGGCCAGATGTTTTCTTTCAAACATGCGATTGCCCATGTCAGAAACTATCATGTTATTTTTTTTGTCTAAGTTATTCCAGTAAAAAACAAAAACTTCATGTTTTCTCCACAATTTCTATAACTCACAGGATTAATAGAGATTGCCTGCATGAAAAAATTTACACTATTTTACAAAAATAAATACAATTTAATCAATGAAGACCTTCAAGATCCTCAGTGGAAGGAGTTGGGAGGCAAGTGAGGTAAGTTTAGTGGTGATATCGCATGGCACCAAAAGCTTGTTCTTTTTCCTTTGTCACCAGCCCCTATGGTGGAAATTTTCATTGCTGCCCAGTCACGAGCCGGTGATCTAACCACAGAGACCATAGATGAGCTAAGGAAAGACATGAGAGAGAAAGTGACATATTTCCATCTGTCTTTCATCAGGAGAGAAAAGCCACCTCAGAGAAATTCAGAAAGTTCATTTCAATAGATTTCAAAAAGTACGTGTCAATGTGTTATGAAGAATAGAAGAATACTCCCTGAATCAGATATAAATAATCTACTGAAACTTAACAGGAAGCATGCACTGAATAGAGAAAGCAGAAAATGTCTATGTATTCAGTGACCAATAGCTGATAAAATTTTTAATCGGTATTGCAGAATACTATTAACCTATTAATGAAGAAGATAAAATGGGTTTCCAGGCAATGATATGGTGAGGCATGTAAGATGTACTATTCAAATAAAAATAGGTCATGTAAAACCAACTTCCATTTTTCTTCAAAAATGAGAATATCTTTTAAAATTCATAACCAAATATGAGCATGCAGTCCACCATGGAAGAGAAGTCAGGGCAGCTTGAGTCTGAGGCAGCTGGTCACAGCATGCATAGTCAGGAAGCAGAGAGCAATGATTCGTACACTCGGCTCGTGTTCTCCTTTTCATACAGCCTGGGATCCGATCTGCCCAGTCAATGTTACTATCTTCAGTGGGTAAGTCTCCCCCACTTAAACCAATCTAACCAAGATAATCCCCAGTAATGCCCAGAGACCAGCCTAACCTAGAAAATTCCTCCCAAGTGTCCCTAGAGGCCTGTCTCCATGATTCTAAATTCTTTAAAATTGACAATTACCATGAACCATCATCTCTGACCACTATGAAAGTTAATACGGATATTCCTCATAAAAATAAAAGTAGAGCAGCTTCTTAAACTAATATTTTATTTTCCAGTTACTTCTTCCTGAGGGTTTCACTGTGGAGTCCCATGCAAAACAGCACTATGAGGGAACGCCACAGTGAGCCCCTAGTGAGTAAACTGTAAGCTGTACACTCTCTTCAGCCCCTTCTCAGGTTGGGTAAATAAATCCCCTGAGCAAAATGGTGTTTACCATTCTAATTTCTGTGCTTCAATGATAGCAGTGAAATGTGTGAGACTGAGCTAGGAAGTGAATCTTTTGAGCTCTGATAAATTTGTGGGTCCTGAGCCAGCCTGAGCACACAGCATCCAGACAGCTTCAGGGCATTCTGTGGTCCAAATCACCAAAGACACACACCTAAAGAAGAAACATCAGTGCACACAATTATTATCTATATACTTCAAGTTTGCCTTTAATTATCCTAGTATGCCATTTAAAGTCATTCAAAATAAATACCTTTTTAATCTTTGACGTAATATACATGCATGAATGGATATGGGTCATGAAGCTAAAAAAGGAACAAGAGAGAAAGGGGCTTTAAGGGGGAAAGGTGAAAAGGTAATAAGATACATGTGCAAGCATGGGGGAGTAGGAGGGGGAGAAGAATCAACAAACACAAAATGCTATAAAAATGTCACAGGGAAAAAGAACCTACTATATTTCATGATCATTACAGAAAACACACGAAAATTGAATAGGAAAAGAAAGCACCCCTCACTACATTTAAACCTAGTGGATACATTCAAGGGTTGGAAGCTACTAATCACCAGCCAACAATGGCTGAATACAAAAATGTCCTGTTATATTACATGTAAGGAAATTCACAGTCATATAAAAGCACATTTCCATTCGCCATAAGGAAGAATTATAATTTGAAGCTTTCTTAAATAAAACAGATAGCTGTGAGATAAAATATTCCATGTCACAAGAAATCATGGAAGAAATGTGAAATGTTCATTTTTCCAGAGATGTTACAGAAAAAAATAACAAAATGGTATCACTTATAAGAAAAGCAAAATTTGACATTTCATACTGAAGGACATTTATACTACATACAGAACTGACTAACCAAAAAGCTTATTAAATTTGCAATGTACTTTTTAAAAGTCACATTCAACTTTATAAAACTGCACTTCAGTGTTGGAGGGAACAGGCTGCTTGTTCACTCCAGTTGCCCAGAACCAAAATAATCACACAGAAACTATTTAATTAAAACACTGCTTGGCCCATTAACTCTTAACTTCTTATTGGCTAACTCTTACATTCTAGTTTGACCCATTTCTGTTAATCTGTGTATCACCACGTGGCAGTGGCTTACCAGCTAAGTTTCGGCAGCATGTCTTATTCTGCCAGTGGATCCATGGTATCTCTCTGACTCTGCTTTCTTCCTCCCAGAATTCAGTTCTTTCTTCCCACCTACCTAAGTTCTGCCCTATCAACAGGCCAAGGCAGTTTCTTTATTAACCAATGAAAACAACACATAGACAGAAGGACCTCCTAAACCATTTCTCCTTTTCTGTTTAACAAAAAGGAAGGCTTTAACTTTAACATAGTAAAATTACATATAACAAAACAGGTATCAAATAAGAATTGCAATTACAATATTTCTATCTATTTTATATTTTATCTTAACTAATTAAAACTGTAACTATAAATTCTTCAACTCCATCAAGGACTCCAAAAAGATATATTATCTAAGTAAAAAGGAAGTACATTGTAAGCAACTTCCAAAATGCTAGAAATTACAGAGACATCTCGCTGCCTGGACAGTCACCCAAAGTTTTACTGTATTGAGGCATCCATCTTCAGCCTACAGGCCCATAGTATCCAGCAGACTTTTCAAAGACAGTTCCACCTATATTGGCAGTTTATCAGTCATTTTCTTCTGTGTCCTGCAGAATGTCTAGCAGACTCTTTAATGAAGCAGGAACCCAAAAGGGTCATCTCACCGTTAGGTAAGTTCAGCAGTCATTTCTCTGTGAATCCTGCATGTCTAGTTCATCTAACAAACTCCATAAGGAGCTTCTTCGATGCCCATCTTCCTCTTGAAGTAGATTGGTGATGCCAGGAACAGATGTGTTTCATTGTCATGAAAAGTCTTAAGTTCTTAAACATTTTAAATTCCAAATTCTGAAGGTCTCTGAAAGATTTGAAGAATACCTATCTAACTGAAATATATCTCTATACATCTAGAAAAATCTAACTAACATGACTACAAGCTTGACTATTATAGATGATTATCTATTAAGCTGTATTTCTTAATTATTCGTTACATTTTCAAATAAGCTACACAAACACAATACCTTAATCAAGATCAGAAATACACATATATAACAAAATTGACCTTAAATTTGTATCAATAAAGCAAGATCCAAACCAATGCAAAAAATTCATCTCTATAGCATATCCCCCTTTAAATTTAAACAAACAATTATAAACAATATTTGGGAATATGGGCATAGTTTTTTTCTCTCCAAACTGTTTCCTGCTGTTTATTGGGCAAAGCATTTTCTTTGTGGTGGTGTTCACAGCAACCTTTCAGGGGGTCTCAGTCCATCATACCATATTAGACTTGAATGAATTCACAGGTTCTCATTCTCTGTGGAGACAAAATAAGAACCTCTTTTTAAAACCAACGTATCATTAGACCCAAATTTGAAAGTCATGATACCTTTAATAGCTTAGCAGCCCATACAATGAAAATTCTCTCTGTGCAGTCAAAAAATTCAAAGAAAACACAATAATTGTCTTCTGTGTGTGAGAGGGAAGCTGGACTCATGAGATCTCAACAATAACCATTTGGTTACTTTAACAAGACCTTCATAACAACCCCACTAGCTAATGTGCCAGTGTGGATAGGAAATCTCACAAGGCTCCAATCTTAGATGGAAATTAATGACCACTGAGAAAGGAGGACTTAGTCTTCTCCAGGGATGAGCCTCCTGATAGAATACTGAATCCCAAGAAGTCAGACCCAACACACGTAAACTGAGCAGGCTGTGTGTGTGTGTGTGTGTGTGTGTGTGTGTGTGTGTGTGTGTGTGTGTAAATAGGCTATGAATGTGAGAAGTTGAGGAGCAGGGAGATCATGAGAGGAGCTGGAAAGAGGAGAGGGAGGAGGAATGATATAAATACAGTGCTCATATATGGCTTTCTAAAAATGATTTTGTACAAAAGAACAGAAGCTGAACTTTGAATCTGTATTTGATGTATAGATATGAAGAAAACACATTCTAGGCAGAATAAACTTACTAACGACAAAATCTTAACAAGCAAGTTCCAGCAACTGAGTAGAAGCAGGCTCATTGTAAATTCAAATCTAGTCTAAACCACCTAATCCCTTATCTCAAAGATTAATAGTAATAAATCATTTATATAATTAAAACATCTTAAGTATGACTGATTATTGGGGACAATTTGGAATTTAGCAGCACAACACATAAAATTAGAAACCACTGCAGAAGAGGCTAGGCATAGGGAGGAAAATTATAGGGGAATACACCATTCTGAAGACAGATTCCTGTCAGTGGATGTACATAGTTTCCTTGTGATTTTTTATTTGTGTTTTAGTTTTTGTTTCTACTCTGAAAAATGTCTAGATCTTAATCAGTATCCAACATTGGGGGTTTCATTAACATTCGGTTTAGGAGAAGGAGGAAGTTTTTGACTACCCCATAAAATCCATGACACTATTGCACCTCTTAGAGTATCCTGTCAGGCCAGTACCTACTGAAGCTTACAGGGTTGGCAGATAGGCAAGAGTGATGACTTCTTCCTCCCACAGTGCCCTCCATATTACCTTCCAGCACTGTGAAATCTTACCAGGAGAGATGATGTTTCCAGATCAATACCAGTTTGATTGCTCCATGTTCTTGTGATGTGAGCTTGTGATATCTTCAAAAATAAAGTCTTATCAAGTTCTGTAGGGAACCAAGAGCAATGACAATAGTCTGTGATGTTCAGGGGTCTATGGGAACCCCTGAACAACTCCAAACAAGGTAATCCATTCCTGGCACTGGGTTTATTTATTAGCCTGTGGTATCAGTGAATTGACCTCCCCTCCCCTGCCTTCATTATGAGGCAATCCCATTTAAAGTCTTTTTTATATGTACATGAATATGTTTTATGAATTACCTGCAGTAGTAGGTTTCTACACATCTTTTTTTCAAGAGGCCTTTAGTGTCAGTTACCCCTTCCCATACTCACCCTAGTGGCCTCTTATTCCCCAACCCATTCAACCCTTCCCATTACATCAGCCCCCATTTCTAGAACTGCATCCTAACCCCTCTCTCTTTACACCCTCCTGCCCAGCCCCTTACTAGTTTCCTGACCTCTATGGGTATACCAAAAGAAGAACATCCAGCAAATGCTTCAAAGCTACCACCTGCATCTCAGAGAAAACGTGACACTTTTTCTAAGTCTAGGTTACCTTATGATTGGTTACAGCTCTATCTGTTTACCTTTGACATTCATAATCTTCTTTTTGTTTTGTTTTATCAGGCTGACCTTAAACTCACATTGCTCCATCTGCCTCTGCATCTCCAGTACTGGGATTAAAGGCATGCACACACTGGAAAATTTTGTTTTTCCTAACAGCCAAATAATATTCCACTGTGTAATGTGCCACATTTTCATTATACATTTGTCAGCTGATTACATCTAGATTATTTTCATTTCCTGGTTATTGTGATTAGAGCAGCAACAAAGAGACACTTTCTGGTTGAATTTAAGGCCTGTTCCACAAGATGCAAACCATACCTGGCACTCTTGTCAGAGCCAAGAACCTATAAGGTTAGACACAGGCTCTACTACTACCATTATTCTGGAATCTACTACTATTATTCTGATAAACAGAGAGATACCGCATTAAACTGACTCCTAATTACTTATTGTTGCAAGCATAGTGCATCTCTCAACCCTCATTAGAAAAATTTCTTCTTGCAGTAGATGGCAGTTAACAGAGACCCAGAACTGGTCAACATGCAGAGAATCGGAGACTGTGGAGTGGTGATGTAGACTAGCTTAGTTTTTTCCCATAGACCCTTGCAGTCTTCCCTTCTAGCCCATCTCTATTCTTTTGTGTCATCCACCAATACCTATAATCACTTTCTACCAAGTACCCCCAGTGGCCACACAAGGCTGGGAATCAGGTGGATGATTTTCTTTCTCCTTCCTGTCCTCCATCATGATCTCACAAGTGCCATGTACAGTTCTGTAGCAGCTTGCTTGCAGGTGCCCCTTCTCCTACCCCAACTCCATTCCCTGAAGACTCTCCCTCTTGGTACAAACCCAGGGTTCCCCTCAGCCCTTCAATCTCTGTCTCTTCAAGCAGACATATACTTCACACCTCCATTCCATGGGTCTCCCAAGCTCTTTCCCACAACCCCTCTCAGCCTTTACTCCTAGACCATTGCTATTCCTCTCTGCCACATGTCACTTGTAGTTCTTTGTCTATGACTCTGATGGTACAAAACAACCAAAAACAGAACTAAAGTCTTGTCAGGAACATTAATACTTTTGATCAGATGAAAAAGGCACCTGTTTAGTGTGATGTTAAACAATTGTTAAGTGATAAATGGAGAAGCAAACAATATTTTGTAGTTCTGTAACACAGGGATAAAACTCCAGCAGAAGCATTGCTATTGCTTTTGGTGTTGTGTGTTCACTCTCAGTTAAGTCAGGGGTCATTATTGTTTTATATGACAGTTATCTTTAATTTTACTGAAATAAGAGAGAGAGGCACAGACACTGTGGAATGTTCAGACCTAAATGGGACATCTATATCACACTCTTGCCTGTGAGGCTCAGAAAACATCTCACAAGAGAGAAGAAAGTTGGTCAGAGCTAGAGGTAGTGGACAATTCCAATAAAGCAGTGTTTTCTGGGCACAACAGGGCAGTTGCACAAGTGAAATCAAGGTGGCCTTGACAAGGTGCACAAGACCTGTGTCAGCTCAAGCCACATAAAATTCCCATGTATAGGGGCATGGGTATGAAGTCTTATCCCCAGCTGAGGAGCTGTTAGCAATCAATAACTGCTGGGAGATGGGAGGGGGGGGAATCAGGTTTCTTTAAAGATGAGGTTCCTGGTGCCTGACTAGGCTCCAAAAGAAGGCCATGGATCCATGGGGAGCACCAACTATACTAGATGGGTAAAGATTTAAAAAGAGGACACAAAGTTCAGTAGATGGGGGAGAGGGTGTGGATCTAGGAGGAGACAGGGAAGTGGGTGAATATGATAAAATGTATTGTAGGACATTCTCAGAGAACTAATGGTATGGGAGGTCCTTCTGTCTATGTGCTGCTTTTATTGGTTAATGAATAAAGAACTGCTTTGAGCCTATGTCAGGGAAGAACAGAACTAGGTGGGGAAAGCTAGGCCATATGCTGGAAGGAAGAAAGGCAGAGTCAGAGAGATGCCATGGTGCCACAGACAGAGATTGACATGCTAAAACTTTGCTAGTAGGCCACCTCCTCGTGGTGATATACAGATTAATATAAATGGGTTAAATTAATATGTAAGAGCTAGCCAATAAGAAGCTAGAGCTAATGGGCCAAGCAGTGATTTAATTAATATAGTTTCTGTGTGATTGTTTCATGGCTAAGCAGCTGGGAAATAAGTAGTAGCCTCCCTCCTACAAATTGGCACCAACATGGTCAACTAAAATCCACTTAAAAACCCAAGAGAGCTTGAAAAGGAATTCTCGACACAAAAACACAGAGTTTAACACAGCTTCTTGATTTTGCTGGTGGCATGCCACAGCTCCTTTAAGAGAGGTTTTCCTGACTCAGTAACAGCAGAAAAATGCTGTGCCATTTTTAAATGCAAGTGCTCCAGCATGACCTCTGGCTCTTTCAGGAGACCAAGCATTTGAATGGGGTTTGTGAGCAGCATGCTGCAGCTTGCTTGGTGGCAACATGGATTGGCTGTGTGCCTAGAAATGGGGCACTGTGCATAGCTCTCAGAGGTGGCTAACAACTCCACCATGCTGGGCTGGGTGGGGCAAGCAGGCAAGGCTGTATTTCCATTAGTATTGTAGCTGCTTAAGTTCATAAGAAGGGCTTAACATTTTAAGAAGCACTCCTGGAAAGTTAAGAATTACAGATATACAATAGGACAAATTCAAACATTAAAGACCTCTAAATGAGTCACAGTGTTGAACAAATGTATGTAGGCTTTGGAGAGAGAGAAAAAAAGAGTACAGAGAATTATAAAAAGAAGTAAATGATTTTTTTTTTAAAAAAAAAACCAAAGTTTTTAAAGAGACAGAGTACAGACAGGGAGTAAAGATAATAAAATAAATATTAAACTTGTAGAAAACGTAATAGAATAAAAACAAGCCACATAAAGATGGAAAATTGAGTCTGGATTATGTATATTATTGTGTTATCTCTGAAGTTTTTGACTGCAGAGAGACATTTGATTCTGGGGACTGCTAAGCTAAGCCAACATATATATTTCTAAGGTATCTTGAATTCAAAATTTGAGTCTAAAGATATGTTGCTTTGGAAAAGAGGTTCTTCTTTTGTTTCCACAGGGGATGAGAACCTGTGGATTGCTTTCAGACTAACATGGTTTGATGGACAAAGACTCCCTGAAAGGTTGCCTAGAACACCCTTCAAAAAATTATTTCACCCAATAAACGGCAGGAAGCAGTTTGGAGATGAACTATGCCCATATTCTCAGATATTGTTTATAAATGTTTATTTACATTTAAAGGAGGATATGCTATAGAGATTGCATTGGTATAGATTTTGGTTTATTGATACAAATTTAAGGTCAATCTTGTTATATGTATATTTTTGCTCTTGATTAAGGTATTATGATTGTGTAGCTCATTTAAAAATGTAATGTATAATTAAGAAATATAGGTTAATAGATAGTCATCTATAATAGTCAAGCTTGTAGTCATGTTAGTTAGATTTTCTAGATGTATAGACATATATTTCACTCAGATAGGTATTTTTCAAATCTTTCAGAGACCTTCAGAATATGGCATTTAAAATGTTTAAAAACTTAAGACTTTTCATGAGATACATCTGCTCCTGGCAATGCCAAGCCACTTCAAGAGGATGATGGACATCTAAGAGGCTCCTTATGGAATTTGTTAGCCATTTGGGCAAGAAACTGCTCTTGTCTGAACTGCTTGATGAACTGGACATGCAGGACCCACAGAGAAATGACTGCTGAACTTGCCTAAAGGTGAGTCGATCCTTTGGGGTTCTTGCTTCATGAAAAAGTCTGCAGACATTCTTCAGAACACAGAAGAAAGTGACTGAAAACTGTCAGTACAGGTGGAACTGTCTTTGAAATATCCTGCTTCATGGGAAAGTCTGCTGGATACTACAGATCTATAGGCTGGAGATGGATGCTCCAACATACAGAAGAACTTTAAATGACTTGTTCGGGCAGCAAAATGTCTCTGTCATTTCTAGCGTTTTGGAAATTGTTTACAATGTACTTACTGTATACTTAGGTAATATTATATCCTTCTGGAGTCTTTAATGAAGTTGAAGAATTGATAATTATAAATTATAAAATATAATTTTCCTTAGTTATGATAAAAGATAAAGTAGATATAAACATTGTAACTGTAATTCTTGCTTGATACCTGCTTTGTTATATGTAATTTTCCTTTGTTAAAGTTAAAACCTCCCTTTTTATTTAATGTGGGAGTTCCCTCTGTATGCTGTGAATATCATTGGTTAATAAAGGAACTGCTTTGGGCTATAGCAGAGCTATAGGGTAACAGAGCTAGGTACCGAAAACTAAACAAAATTCTGGGATAAAGAGGGCGGGATCAGAGAGAAGCCATGGAGCTGCCACCAGAGACAGAATGCCTAAACTTTGCTGGTAATCCACTGCCACATGGCAATACACAGACTAATGGAGGTGGGTTAAATTAAGATTATGAGTTAGACAATAAAAAGTTAGACTTAATGGGCCAAACAGTGATTTAATTAATACAGTTTCTGTGTGATTATTTTGGGAGTCTAGAAAGCGGGGAAACAAAGAAGCAGGCTCCCTAACAACAAGTTAATTTTTAAAATGAGGAAAAACAGAGGACACAGAGTTGGGCAGATAGGGCAATAAAGATAGACCTTGAAAAAGAATGGGAGGAATAGATATGATCAAAATGCATTGTATGGAATTATCAAAGAATTAATAAAATTATTTTTTAAAATATCCCATGTGTAATTTTATGTCAACTTGACACAAGTTAAAGTCATTTGAGAAGAAAGTACCTAAACTGAGAAAAATGTCTCCACCAGACCGGCCTGTGGGCAAGCCGGTGGGCATTTTCTTGACTGATGCTTCATGTGGAAGTGTCCAGCTCCCTGTGGGCAGCACCATCCCTGGGATGGTGGTCCTGGATGTTTTAGCAATCAGGCTAGCATGTCATTCAAGCAAGCCAGTAAATAGCACTCCTCCACAGCCTCTGCTTTTCCTGCTTCCAGGTACTTGCCCTGCCTGAGTTCTCCCCTGACTTCCCTCGGGAACTAACTGTTACCTAGATGTAAGACAAATAAACCCAAATTGATTTTAGTCATGGTGCTTTATTACAATAACAGAAACCCTAACTAAGATATCATGGTAAAATGAAAAGGAAGAGAGATGGAGAACGGCAATGCCAAGATACGAGACAGATTTCTTACTACATCAGAGCCTATTAATCTAGCTCCACTCAGAGCAGCAAAAGTCAAAATACTGTCTCATTTTGAAATTCTTTTATTTATAGCCATAATTATTACAGTCAAAAAGAAGAGAGACACTTGCAGGCTATTCTAATTAGATCTGAATTTACATTGCACAGAAGCACTGTCCAGCCAGACTGACCAGGGTGGTGTGAAGTAAATCACAGATGTTAGAGATAATTCAGCCTCGTTGAACCCACACAGGTTTATACACAGGTTTATGCAATGAGGATAGAACAAATTAGGGAAGTATTAAAATTTACAATTCTGCTGTGGAGACATGATGGCTCCTTTTTTATACTTGTTTCTATGTTTTATTTTTGTCTGCTTTTTGTCCATGTTATTATTCATTTTCCTCATGTTCCCGCCTCAACAATCTCTTTATCGACATCGTGAATGATTTGAATTCATAGTTTGAAACTGTTTACTATTCCACATCATTGATCCACCATAACCATAACAAACTGCTTAGTTTTTCCTATTCTAGTAACTCATATCCAATTTGCAGTCATTTAAATAGCAGTATCATAAGCATCTTTAAATATAAAACACAATCCAAATTTCTCACCATGTATTTAAGACAGATTGCTAGAATAGGGTTTGTTGGTCCAGTGTGTAAAAAGAGCTTGCAGGGGCAGTGAGCCTGCAATTGCTCCTTGTCTGTGTTTCTAACAAACTTTCTAAATCCATTCTAAGTTCATTATCTCTACTTCTGTTCCCTTCTCTTAGAGAACCCACTTTGGTCAGCCTCTTGTCTACTGTGACCCCTCTTGCTGAGGTTGGCAGGAGTTTTTATACCTACAATTCTGATGATTTTACCATTCCTTACCTTGTTGAAATCTCCTGGAAGCATTTGCTATAATCCTCTTCTCTCTTTGAAACACCATTGCTTAAGCTCTGGGTGGCCACAAGTTCCAGTTTGCTTGTAGCCCCAGATCAATCTCTCTCACTCTCCTTTTCTATCCCAGTCTTATTGCTGACCTCTAGTTAGTGTGTTCTACAGCTCATTTCTAAAGCGCATATTTAATCTATGTCCATATTCAAATGATCATACTCAAGATATGTGGTTTTAATTGTTATTTATACACTGGTGACTTTCACCATCTCCATCCTGGCTTTCCCAGCTGAAAGGCAGATATTCATATATGGTTCTGCCTGTTGTAGTGGTTTTAAAAAAATGACTCCCAACAGGAATAGCACTGTTAGCAGGTATGATCTTTTGGCATAGGTGGCCTTGTTGGAGGAAATGTGTCACTGTGGAGGTTGGCTTTGCGGCCTCATATATGCTCAAGTCGTGTCCAGTGAGACATACCACTTTCTACTGTCTGTGAATCAAGACATAAAAACTCTCAGCCACCTATCCAGCAGCATGTCTGCCTGCATACTGCCATGCTCCCTGCCATGATGATAATGGTCTAAACCTATGAAATATTTTCTTTTGTAAGAGTTGCTGTGGTCATGGTGTCTCTTCACAGCAATAGAAACCCTAACTAAGACACCTAAGTGCCATTACCATACATGACTAACTGACACTCAGAATTTAGCATGGCAAAAACACAGCATCTAATTCCCTCCCATAAAATCCACCTTCACCTTTGCTGGTCTTGATAAAATGGCAATAACTTATCTAATTATGACAGCTGAAAGTCTTAGAATCTTATTTAACTTCTCTTTCTCCTAAAACCTGTTTTGTAAAGCAGCCTAGTCTTAAAGGTTTATTTTCTGTTGGGAAAAGTCTGGAATCATTTTTTCGAATCAAAATAGGATGTTACATAGTGGACCCAATGGCATCTAAGCCATCTCATTCTCAATTCAAAGACAGATAAATGAATAAGAAAGATATGGAACTTTGCCTTGAGGTTGATGTCTAATTGTTAAATACTCCATCTTTCCATATTTGTGTTACTCATAGAATCCTGAAGTCAATAAGTTGTCTGTTCGGTACCAAGACTTTTTCCCAACCAAGAACAATGTACTATTCAGGAAAGTAAAGATTTGGCACATATTTCTTCTTTTCAGTGGTTTCAGTGGAAGTGATGACAGGAAGGCTTAACCTCTGAACTTCCGGAATGCTCCACAGAAGTTGACCTCTGAGATTCCAGAATGTTCCACAGCAGACCAATTTTAGGAAAGTCTTCACACCACTCCAAGTTTGCAGAACCCCTGTAGTCTGGCCAGGCTCCTGGTCTGAACTGAGGCAGAAATTACATCATATTTGCCCCAGTCTCCAGTAGAGAGAAACTCAACTCACCCCAGCATCCTTCCCGAAGTCGTTTCCCCTGAAGAGCCAAGATGCTGGTCTTGTCCCATGTGAGTTCCCATGCACAATTACGCCTAAGTAAGGATTCGCTAGTCCATTTATCTTGCCTGTCAAACGAGGCTTAATTTTCATTTAAGAATTTCCTCCCGCACCCTGAGTGTTTGATAAAAGCAGAAAGGGGACAATGGAAGTGGAGGAAGAGATCTTAAAGGAAAGGGGAGGAAGGAAGAAAAGCCAGGGATAAAATGTATGTGGCATGGAAGGGGGATTAACAAGATGAGGGCAGAGGGACAGGAAAGGTGCCGAGAGGGATAAATAAAGACAAAGATGCCATGACAGCCTCAGTTTTGTATGCTGACTTTACTTACAAGACAATTTCCTTTCTTTTATGAAATAGGAAATGTACTCTCTATTTCCAGTTTCTTTCTACTGTCTTTTTGGGCGTGTCGTATGAACAATGCGCAGACTTTTTAATGCTATGCTTGTTATAAACCATTTTTGGTAGCAATTTAGTTCCCTTTCAGGTTTCCAGGTATGTTCCCATGATATCTTGCAACTTTCTTTCCAGGTCATAGTTCTGACTTTTTGCTGTTGCTGTTGTTTCCTGGTTTCTCTAGCCTGTAGCTCTAAAATGGTGTTAACTAGGGACAGAGGTGTGGGGCAGCCTTGCCTTCTCCCTCTGCACTGGAAGAGCTCTGAGTACTTCCATGAGGAAGCATGGCTGAGACTGTGACACATGTGTGATTTTATAAGGGATTTGTTTTTCCTTCCTGTTTCAAATGCTTTTAAAACACATAAGGACCACTTGGTCAAACTCCTTTTCTGAGTCAAGGGAAGCGCTTGTGTGAATTGTCTCTTGACTCCTGTGGTAACTACTGAGCTGTGGCTGTGGCTTCTCCTGCTCTGGACAACCACAGTAACCAATGCTGGTGTCAATCACACACTGCCCCCTGGAGTTACTTCATTTTAAATCTTACCATATGATTTTCTTGCCTGCCCAACTATGCAGTTAGAATGTTCTATTTTGTAACTTTATGAAATATCCCCATAAGTTTAAATGGAATGGACTATAGGTAACAAAAACAATACTCATTGTTGACCTGCTACAACCCCTGTTGATCAGCGATTAGGAAAATTCAGGATTCTTTTTAGATCTGCTTCTGCTGATTCCTACCTAGAATGTTGAAACTGTCATAATTGAACACAGAGAAGCAATTGTAAGGACAAAGCTCATGTAAATAGTACTTCTTCCAAGCAGCTGGGCATCTCCCCTTGGTTCTCACCAGAAAAACATTCCTTCTTACATTCCTAATAAGAGTGTGATTTACCAAAGAGGAAAATCTTTAAACAATAGAATCATCACCAGCAGTTTGTGTTCCAGAGATGGTATGAGTTGAGACCTGCTCTGTCGTGAAGAGTGATCTCATGGTTCCCAGAGTAGGGTGGCCAAGAGCCAAATTCCCACTGGCTGCCCACACACTAGCTCTCTTGTGACTGGTTTTTCTCGAGCAAAAAAATTGAATGGACAGAGGAAGGCAGAGTCCTGCCCTATTCAAAATTCTCATCTTCAGGAGAAAGCTAACTCTGTTCTGAAGCGTGGGGGAAATGCTAGAGAAGGGAGTCTCCCTGTTTTTCATAATTCCATATCTGAAAAGGGGCAAAGGATTCATTTCCACTTAACACTCAAGAGGATCACAAGTCTTTATATTTCAGACCCTCGGGATGGAGGTTCAACCACTTGCTTCATAATCATATGAAGGGCAAAGAAAGAAAAGTGGGGCTAGGTTTGCCAGGGCTTTACCCAGGGAATGCATCCAAGGAAATGACCTTGAACGGTAAGCACCTGCATTAGCAGATGAGGACTAGATACAAGAAATGGAAAGGAACTTTCTCCACAAACTTTTGCTCCTTCTGAGATCTTACCACTCTTTCTGCAAACACTTTAGCCAAAGTGAAGAGCTTCTGATAACTGATGTGTGAAATATTGAGTAAGTCCCCCAATCTGCCCGTGTACCCAAGACTAAATATGAGAAGAAGTTCTACATTTGCAAATGCACTAACATGTTCAAAGTTAGCCAGATGGCAGGCAGCTGTTTCCTGCCTAAGAACATAACAAAGTCATCTGGTACCGAAAACATGACCAAGAACTCGTAGTTAGGAAGCTCATAGTCCTAATAGTTAGGAACTCATAGTTACGAGGCTCATTGTCCTAATAGTTAGGAACTCATAGTTATGAGGCTATTGTCCTAATAGTTAGGAACTCATAGTTAGGAAGCTCATAGTCCTAATAGTTAGGAACTCATAGTTGGGAGGCTCATTGTCCTAATAGTTAGGAACTCATAGTTACGAGGCTATTGTCCTAATAGTTAGGAACTCATAGTTAGAAAGCTCATAGTCCTAATAGTTAGGAACTCATAGTT
>NW_004949215.1:248840-279821 GCF_000317375.1 Microtus ochrogaster | reverse complement strand
ATAGTTAGGAACTCATAGTTACGAGGCTATTGTCCTAATAGTTAGGAACTCATAGTTAGAAAGCTCATAGTCCTAATAGTTAGGAACTCATAGTTATGAGGCTATTGTCCTAATAGTTAGGAACTCATAGTTAGGAAACTCATAGTCCTAATAGTTAGGAACTCATAGTCAGGAAACTCATAGTCCTAATAGTTAGGAGCTCATAATTAGGAAGCTCATAGGTGAACCTATTATTCTGCTAAATGGACCTAGCATCAAGCTGCCACCTACATTCTTCTCCATGCTGACTTGGACTGGCACAGCTCTCGCACTTCATCAGGGAAGCTGTTTGTGCAGTAGAAGTGGTTAATACAGAAACTGACAACTGCTCTAAGGGTAAAGAATATAATGTGCACAGCTCAGCCACTACTGGGACCGCTATACCATACCCTTCCCTGGGGTTCATGGATCACTGGAAGGAGAGGGGCCAGAGACGAGAGCACAGCAGTGTCTTCTGGACATGACAGGACCACTGCACACGCGAACTCACAGCAGCCATGCTCCCTGCATAAGATGAAGCCAGTTAACATCCCTCGTGGAGTGGGAAGGGGTTCAGCAGCCCCCATCTTTACTTTGGGAGCTTTGAACAACTGATAGCTCCTGAGGGAGGCAGAGTCAGTTTTCCTGAAGGATGTGGCCCCTGGATGGTTGATCACACTCCACAGGATATCCCGACACCCAGAAGTAGATGGGCAACACAAATTGGAGTCAATGGATTATCAGATTTAAAAAAAAGAAAAAAAGAAAGAAGGGCATGAAGTAGGAGTATTAGAGAGATGAGAGAGGATCTGGGAAGAGTTAAGATAAGAGCAGATATGTAGAAAATTCTCAAAGGATTAGTAAAATGTTTATTAAATAATGCTTGTCTTATTAAGACAAAACATGGTCCATTTTATTTAAAAGATATTGATCATGAAAAGTTGTATTTTCTAGTAGATGTGTGAAGAAAGTCTGGAATAATTCGTTAAGACATTACAAAGAATTTGATAATATTCAAGTTTGTGCAAACTCATTTTACATCAGCTAAATCCATCCCTTACACAGCCCTCTTAAGATTCAATGTAGCATGTTGCATAGTGAACCACTGTGCATATGCAGTAGAAAACAAAGTCCATGTGTTTTTTTAAAGAAAATTTAAAACTTTTCTATTGTGACTTGAAAACCATACCAACAAAGGCACACACACACAGAGAGAGAGAGAGAGAGAGAGAGAGAGAGAGAGAGAGAGAGAGAGAGAGAGAGAAAGTTTTGGCAAATTTCATATGAATTTATGATTTCTCTGCTTTAATGGACTTATGGTGCATAGAATCGATGCAGCCTCCATTTGGTGATTTGCTTTGCTTTGCTTTGTTTTGTTTTGTTTTTCAAGACAGGGTCTCTCTCTGTGGTTCTGTCTGTCCTGGAACTCACTCTGTAGATCAGGCTGGCCTCAAACTCAGAAATCCTCCAATCTCTGCCTCCAGATGGCTGGGATTAAATGCATGTACCATCATGCCTGGTCTTGGTGATTTTTTTTGCTTGTTTGTTTTGGTTTGGTTTTTGGATTCTTTTTTTTCACTCAAATACTTCCAAAGTGCTCTCAGAGAGAGGTGGAGAAGAAAGACACATTTAGCATTTCCTTTGCACAACAACAACAATAAGGTCACACAGATTTAATTTGGAACCCTAAGGATGTGGAACCCTAAGGATGTGGAATGCTAAGGAAGAAAATGTCCAATAATTCATAACTCCAAACTGCTTTACAGGAATACATCAAACTTGGTCACCTTTTCAGACAATTACTAGCTGTGTGATAGTATTAACCACGTGGATTTTGTTCCTTTGCTTCTCCTCTCTCTGTTCTGTCTTTTAATCTAATGGATTTGGTTACCTTGTGTTAAAGAACAACGAAGTGGGGTTGAATTTAAAATTTCTGATTTGTGACAGAAGTCACTGCTGACAACTAAAAAGAGGTGAAAGAGAGTCACCACAGGGAGGGCAGGCACTGTTTCTTGTGACAGGAAGGTTTTCATTGGTTGTGAAAGCAGACGGTCCCAGCTGAAAGAAACAAGGCTAGAACAACGGGGAGGGTTACTGAACACCACCAGAGGCAGCCCCCAGACTGTCCTCTGATGCTCCAGGAAGAGGAAAGAATGGGTTCTTCTCTGACAGGCTCACTGCTTCTCCTCTGTGTGCAGCTGACCTGTGAGTGGGGACAGTGGTGAGTGGGGGAGGAAATACACATGAGGAAAAAGCACACAGCCTTGGCAGTGAAATATAGAGAAGTTGGGATAGGGTGGGTCTTATTCTAAAAAGTATCTAAGCTTAGATATTAAAGCATTTTTTATGAATGAAAATCTCTTTATTTCCTGCTTACACAGGGTCAAATGGACAAGCACTGGTGCAACAGAGCCCTCCTTCCCTGACCGCTAATGAAGGTGAGGCCTTCGCACTGAACTGTAGTTACCGAGACAGAGCTTCCAATGTCTTCCAATGGTTTAGGCAGGACCCTGAGGGGGGCCTCACCACCCTGATACAAATGTTTCCAAGTGTGAGAGAGAAGATCAGTGGGAGATTCACAACCAGGCTGAATATAGAAAGCCAGCTCTTTTCCCTGCTTGCAAAGGATGCTAAGCTCCAAGACTCAACTCTGTTCTTCTGTGGAGTGAGCACACAGTGCCTCTCCGCCACCTGCAGTCTTTACCTAAACCCTGCTGAGAGGCCCAAGAACACACCCTTTCATCTGGGTTTCAAGAGTACTTCCTTCAGTTTTTCTATGAGCAAAGGAAGATGTGGGGAGGCCCTGCAAAACCATGGAAACATTTCTTTCTAGGGCATGCACTATTGGACAATGCCTTCAGGTACTGTCCAAGGTAGTTTGCATCTCAGTGTGAAGCCCAAACTCTCGGTCAGTACCAGAAAGAGAAAGCACCAAAGGACCAGCATAAATGCCTGCCTTTGAGCTTCCTTTCGTCTTTTATAAAGATGTCACAATACAAATCTTGAAAGCCAGAGCCATCCAATTGGGTTGTGAAAGAAAATATATTTGACATTTCAAAAAGATTAGCTTAGAAGATCAAGTATAAAAACCTACAGGAACTGGCATAAAACTTACAAGAGAAGGAGAAAGAGAGAAGAGGGAGCGATGGAAAGATGCTGCCTCCTGAGAGCAGAGTTCAAACCAGGGAGAAAGTTAAGGCTGTGTTTGCAGATAATGAGCCGTGAGCCTTTGGAAAACAGCAAATGCCTTGGTCTTTCCTAGAATCAGGATCTGAAGCAGGTAGAGAGGAAGGAGGGTTGCGGGATACTGTGCTGAAGGCATGGTGCATGGGAGAGGAGCAGTGAGCAGAGACACCAGGTGTTCAGAGCACTGTTTCTCGTGTCTGAGCCACCAGGGAGTGTCCACTACAGATGATGCTCTCAGTGGCCATGTGGATAAGATGATCCATACAAAGACGGCCAGTCAGCCTCTGTCTATCTATATCCCTCGCCTTGCTTCAGCAATAATTATGAATAGATCATCCAAGATGACAGAACCAAGGTTTGCTGTTACCTCAGAAATAGAGTTTTCTCTTACCAGGTAAGATTTAGCTGCTTCTGGTAACAAATCTACCCTATCTCCAGTACCTACAGCTGAGCCTGTGATAGGGAACGATGTCTTATTATTGTTTATCACTGACACCAAATATTGCACAAGAAGCAATTCAATGGATAATCTTGGCTCAAGGCAGAGCAGGGAAGGCATGGCAATGTCTTCCTAATCCTGCCCGTGGTACCTAAACTTGTGGTATTCTCTGCTCAGGTTTCAGTACCTACTAGAAATAGAGATGGGAGTGGAAGTAAGGTATTGCTGCAATCTGCAATGTCCAACCTGTCCCCAGGGACCCACTTCCTCCAGGCAGACCCCATCTGCAACCTTCAAAAACAGCACCCTTCACTGAGGACCCACTGTTCAAACACATGAGACTGTTGGGAACATTTTACTCCCAAGCCATAATATTCCAGCCACATGGCTTATAGCCAACTCATAATTGATATATAGTCAGTTTAACTTCAAAATTCTTCATAGTCTTAGAAATAGTTCAAAACCCCATAGTCTTTCCTGAGACTCAAGTTAAAGTTTTATCTATGAGCCCCGGCAGAATCAAAAGCAAGTTACATACTTCCATCAGACAGTGGCTGAGATTAAACATTCCTATTCCCAAAGGGAAGGATGGGGGTAAAACAAGGAATGCTCTGACCAAAACAAGACAAAAAGGCAGAAGTACAAATATCATACCCTGCCACTCCATTTCCAACATCTGGGCTTTGGTGGTGTCATCTGGTCTCCAACAGGTTTGAGTAGCCCTACGCTCCCAGATCTGCCACCTGCAGTACATACAGCCTCTCCCTTGGACCTTCCTCTCTCAGTGCCTGCAGCTTTTGTTGACAGACATTCTCTGTTCCTAGGAACTCCACGGCTGATGCTGATCACCATGAACGTGAGGCTGCAGCTATCTAATAAGAGTCGGGAAAATACGTCGAAAACTCATTTGTACATTTACTATTTTACCGTTTCCCTTACAGTGGCTGTGGACATTTTGTAGCGTAAGTTACTATAAACAGGCAAGTGTGGCAACTATGCCCTAACAAGTGCAGAATAACCAGGGACTTGAACTCTTGGGGAATGGAAGCCTAGGTAGTTTCCTGAAGAAAGAAATCCAGGACCCTGTAAGTATTCTCAGACGGTAAGAGGGATTAAGAATGGATGATTTGGGAGAAAATAAATGTGAATTACAGTCATGGAATAAATAGTAGCAACTTCAACTTGTCCCATTAACCTTTTCTGTCTCTTTTGCAAATACTGGAGTTCTACGTGGTAAGACCACAAAGCACAGGGGATCTGAACAGGTCTGCAGACCTATTGTACAGGTGCTATGGTGACCTACTCACCTCTGTGGAGGTTACCTCTGCACACTGGGCATTACTTGCTGAAAATTCTAGCGACTCTGAGGACCACTTTCTGGCCAGGGTAGCAAGATGGACAACATTTGGATAATCCCAGAGGTACCAGAGTTTATATCGTAAGAGTAGTAACTAATCAGTGATGGAAAAGTCCACAGGTAATTTCTCCAGCCTCCTCAAGATTCATTTAGGATAATCCCAAAGATTATACTACCAATGTCTCCCAGACATGCCCACTATATTGTTCTCCAGTTCACTACAGTGGGAGCTGACGTTCTGACATGTATTATCTTCCTTCCCTTCCGAAGTTACCTCCAAACAACTTTCATTAAATGCAACTGCAATAAGGTACTTATTCACAAATCTCTGTATTGGTGCTGACTTGAGGGGGCCTAAACTCAAGATACAGGAATTCCAATATGATGCCAGGATGGAGATGATGAGGATAAATTTGAGCGCCCCTTCCATCACCACCATTGGAGAGGATGAGATTTTAGTAGCTTCTCTCAACATCAGTTGCAATCCTCCCAACTCCTTGCCTGTTTCTGTGAGCCACGTAGCCACCTGTCTGTGCTCCCCAGACAGCATCCATCATGTGCCAAAACTCCAGCCCATGTTCCCAGCGTGGGACTCCAGCCCTGGAATTACATAGACCTTTGCCACTTGTTCTGGAAGAGCACAAAGCTAATGAGATAGTGAGGGGCTTTCTAGAGTTCTTATTTCATCTTTTCTCAGAGCAAAATGAGTTTTAAGAGTAACGGAATACAAATCAAACCATCTACAGCAATTACGCTGATGAGAATGTCTGCAATCACTACTTCAGAGCTTCTTGGGGTAGACATTTAATATCTTTGGAAAATATAAGCACAGTTAGATCTTATGTGTTCTGTTTATTCCATTTATTTCTGAATTTAGTCAGTTCTTTTCTCTCACAAACATCTCTTTTCCTCATTTGTCACTTTGGGAAATTATGAAGATGTGAACAACTGAATACCTTAGCATATCAGGTATGCTATATTGTCCATAATTATGTTTTGCCTAGCATACTTGATTGTGTTATTTTTGTAAGAAATTTTCCAACTCCATATCCTCTTTCTTTTCATCCTGTCAAAAAAATAAAACCTCACTATTTATTTACTTTCATTTAAACTATAACTAAAGGCCTGCTTTCTGAGAAACAGAACAACAAAGGGCCAAGAAGATCTCTCCTTGATGACATATAATCACCCACCCATCTGTGAAAGCATCTCCTGCTTTGAAGAACTGCCAGTAAACACAGAAGACAACATCAGAGCAGGAGACTAGGCCCTGCAGGGGACAGCTGGGAGCAAAGCAATTGTCAGCTCGCCTTGGGCAGTTGTGATCACCACCTGCATACGTCTTTATTCCTATCGGCATCTAGGGTTTTGAAGAAAGAGGGAAAAGTAATAGTAAAAATGCTGCATTGACTCAAAACCACACTTCCAGGAAGCAGAAGGCTGATATGGGCTTCCTGGCACTGGAATCAGGAGGAAAGGCAGATAAGACAGGAACCAGGCTGACAGTGTTTCTCTCTCTGACAGATACCACAGTGGAGTCATTTCCCTCTTCTGTTCCACAGGAGCCAGCATGGCCCAGACGGTCACTCAGCCTCAGCAGGAAAAGCTCGTGCAGGAGGCAGAGTCGGCAACCCTGGACTGCACGTACAACACAAATGATACTAGTAATTATAACTTGTTCTGTTACAGATGGAAAAGAGGGCAAATGACTCTCGTTATTCACCAGGAAGCTTATAGGCAGCAGGACACAAAGGAGAACCATTTCCCCATGAACTTCCAGAGAGCAGCAAAGTCCTTCAGCCTCGAGATCTCAGACTCACAGCTAGAAGATGCTGCGATGTATTTCTGTGCACTCATGGAGAGAGGCACGGTGACACAGTCAACAGAGTGGGGCTAACAGAAACCTCAGATCTCAGTGTCTGTGCAAATATGGAGGAAGTGGCAAGATGATGTCTGTGGTACATACATGAGACAGCCTAGAAGAATGATGGGGTGGCCTGCTACACGAAACTTAAAGCACCAACTCCAGTAGTGTGCTTGGTATTTGTGATGCCATCCTCCAGGGTCTGATAACATTCATTAAATAACTGGCCCATACATGGCACTGAGGCACAAGTTTAGAAATCAGAAAGTAGACGTAGAATTGAAGCACCTCGTCTCGCTCTCTGAATCCACTTTCAGGAACTGTGTTTCCTTTCCCCACAACACTAGGCTCTATTGGCTTAAAAGCAAGAACCCGGAAGAACCACCTCACCGTTAGGCAAATTCAGCAGTCACCTCTCTGTGGGTACTGCATGCCCAGTGAAGCAGTCCAGGCAAGAGCAGTTTCTCCCCCAAATGGCTAAGGTCACATTTGCCAAACTGCTGTCTCTAGATGTGCATCTGTTCACCACACAAAGGGTTTACTTATTGTGGGCCATGAACATTTTGAAAAGTTTCTCTATTTTGGCTAAATTATGAGGAATTCATGAAACCATAGTACTTAGCATTTCAGGACTAATATAGCACATTTGCCTAGACCCCTGCCATTACCCCAGCAGACCCCTGATCATAGCTGGACACAGGAAGTGTTTATCACCAGACATCCTTTCTCTTCTTCTCACCATTTTTTCCTCACTCCTAGAAACAGCCAGTGTCCACCCCTTCTACATCTTTCCCCCTCAACACTTTCTCCATAACTCTCCCTAGTCATAGTTGGCTATCTTGAAATCTCCTCCACAAAATGAATTAGTCCATTAGTTTTCCATTTAGCCTTGGGGAAGAAAGCAGCCACAGTAACTTGTGCCAAAATAGCACAAGAATGGTCTCTAATCGGTTGCTAATGTTGTTCCCCTCTGAAACCTCTTCATCTAAAAACTACTGTCTTCCAAGCTCCTTCTAGGATGGCCCATTAGCCTCACATACAGATCTGACCTCTTTCCTAGTCCAAAGTCTTCCACATTGCTCAAAAGTGCATGGTCAGACCTGTCATTACAATATCCTGGTGCCAACTTCTGTCTAAGTTCCTTTTCTATTGTTACAACACACCATGGCCAAGGCAACTTATAAAAGAAAGTGTTTAATTGGACTTATTGTTTCAGAGGTTAGAGTCCTTGATGGTGGAGCACAGATATGATGACAAGAACATCAGAGAACTCACGTGAGCTGCATGTGGCAAGTAAAGAAAGAGAGATGGCACACCAGAAGTGGGTTGAGTCTTTTGAAACCCTGAAGTCCACCCTCAGTGACACAACTTCTCCAACAAGGCCACGTCCCCTAATCCTTCCCAAACAGTTCCATCAACTGGGGCATCAACTAGGGACCAAGTACTCAAACCCGTGAGCCTATGGGGCCATTCTCACTCAGACCACTACAGAGATATTAGGGAAACTTCAAGAGGTGAAACCTTTCTGGAGGAGCTATGTCACTGGACATTTGTTTTGAAGGTTCACACCTCACCCCATTTCTTGTTCCCTTTCTCTGCTTCGTGTGACCAGCCAGGAACCTCCTCCTGCCATCACGCATGCCTTTTCTTCCACAATGGACTCTTTTCCTCTGGAACTGCAAACCTCTTTACCACTCTAGTTGGATGTGAACCTGGAAGGACAGGGCCCCAAAATGAGGCAGACTAAAGTCTCATTCAAGAGCCAACTTTATTCAGAGCCTCAGACAGTTTACACTCTGAGGGTTAAGATGAATCACATGAGTAAAGTGGACAATGACAATGACAAGCTGAACGGGGCATAAACGTTTTTTTTTTTTTTCCATAGGGACAAATGAATAACAACAACTGAAATAAGCTCACACCTATCCACTACACCTAGGAGGAGCACAAAACAGTATTCCAAGAACAATCATATGTTTTGAAGAAACTGAGGTCACAACGCTCTTGTCTTGCGTTCTTGGAGTTTTCTGGCAAGCACTCAGAATTCTCACAGGACTCCCTCCTTGAATTGTCTTCTGGCGAAAGCTAGCACAAATCCTGCTGTCCTTAAGTTGTTTGGGGCCATGGTATTTTACTACAGCAACAGAAAAGTAAATAACTAGGATGCCAACGCAATTTGAAGGATCTCCAAAAATGGGGCTTTCCAATTGCGTGCTTCCTGGTAGGAATCGGAAAGACTGTACTTAAGGTGGCCAACTATGATGAGCTCAAAGAGATTGTGTAGGGCACCAGTGAAAACTCCGGCCTCGTTTTCCTCCCAGAAACTGTGATTAAACATACAATTCTCACTCCCTACATTGTCAAAGGAAGATTACATCTCTCCTCCATTTCAGTTCCCTGTCAGCACCTGGTATTAGAAAGAAGTCTCAAAGATTAGAGGACGGCCCTCACATTCCTTGGAGGCCAAAAAAGGAGATAGACTTCAAGGCCCTTTATAGCAGAGGAGGCTCTCAAAACTCACAACTCAAGCCAAATAAGGTTAAACAGCAAATGCTAGCATCAACCTTGGCCCAGGGGTAGCCCCATGAGCACTCAAACAAAGACCTCCCCTCTCACATCTGGCCCACCCAAGGCCTGCTTTAAACATAACCGCACAAGAGCCTGCCCCAAACCACAGTCACAGCTTCACCTCTGCCATCTTTGTAGGGGAAAAGGACACTGGAAACCAGGTTGTGTTCAACAAACCACCAGGTTCTGAAAGTCCACTTCTGAACTAGAGCCCAGTGAGTTTTCTGGGATTGACTTCTATTGATTGATGGGAACCCAGGAATGGGCACCCTTACCATTGTCACCCTTGGGGAACTCTAGTAACCCTGCCAATAGCCTATAAGACCATGCCATGTTTATTGGATTGCAGGGAAGTGGGAGCTTAATAATAGTTTTACCCGAATTTGCTGGATTCCCGAAAGAGTTCCTTCTCTGCAATGGGGGTAGAAGGCATTCCTATAAAACAGATGTATCTAGTTATGTGCCACACAGTCTATTTGGACATTCCTTTTCCTGTTCATTATTGTTCCTTCCTGGCTGTCCAACACCTCTCCTTGGATGTGACATTCTAGAATAGTTCTGTCTCTATTACCTTTTCCTTGTAGAACCCCCAGAACAACCTACTTCCTGTTACTCTGCCATCTAGACTCACCTCCTGCCAGGAACTCTCTTAACTCTCTTGGCATCTTTCAATCCTGGGATCTGAGATGCCTCTTCAGTACTTCACCCACCGTACTCCTCTCCTAAGTAAGCTACAGGACCCCTCCATCCTTGTCCATTATCACACTATCCACTTATGCCTACGGAACTGAAGGGACTTAAACCTGTAATTGTCAGCCTTCCCAAAGACTAAACTTTATGGCCTCCTAATTCTCCCTGACAGAACTGCTATGCAGGAAGTCCAAAAGCCAGATCACTCTATGGCCTTGTCCAAGACTTAAACCTAATTAACTGAGCTAATTTCCTTCCCTTGACACCCTTTTACCCTACTTTCTTCCACTTCTCATTTCTCAGTCCTTGATTTCAAAAGATGCTTCCTTCACTCATCCCCTTGACCTTTCTTGCCAAGACCTTTTCACAGTTATCTCTGGAAAGACCCTGACACAAAATGTCACCCAGGTACCCTGGCAGTCCTTTCCAGGATGCAGCTCTTTGGCCAGGTTCCTTCTCACAACCTGCTCAACCTCACTCCCAGCATCCTCCTCCAGTACGGAGGCAGCCTGCACTCAGTAGTCCCTCTTCTAACCCGTCTCTACCACACACCTCTACTCTCCTTCAATTCCTGTCTGGCATGCACTGTAATGCCCTCTCTAAGACCACAGTTACTTCCTCAAGGCCTCAAAATTCTAACCTAGGACACGCCCATCTCCGAAACTAATTGAGATCTTCTCTCCTTTCTATGCCTCACCAGTTACTTTTGTATCTGAATCCCTAACTTCTGGATTTTAGCTAAAGCTCTTTACCAGGCTGCTCACAGCCCCAGAATCTCCAACCCCTCCAACCCATCTGACTCTCATTCTCTCAGCTCAGAGGCATTCTGGTAGATCCTGCCTTGGGACATTCAGACCACTCCAAGCCTCTCATCCTATTTGTACCTTCATCAATAATTTAGCCCTAAATCTCCTCTGTCAATTCTATAACGGTATGTTCTAAGTGGTAGCCTGCCTACCCACACAGTTAGTCTTCTTGTTTAAAAATCCTTGAAGCTGCCTCTGTTTTAATGACAGAAGCCATTGAAGAATACTCTATCAATCCAATTCTGTCTCTATCTCCTATAATCTCCTTGAGCCCTCTCTCTCTCTCTCTCTCTCTCTCTCTCTCTCTCCTCCCCCCCTCTCTCTCAGAAACATACACTATTTATGTAAAATCACTTAGTCACCTGTCAATGTTGTAATGAGCCACCATCTTGTGGGCCCTAAAATCCAATGATAACAGTAGTTGTGTCCTTGACCTGAAGAGGGCACCACTTCCTTGTACTAATAGTTATCTGCAGAAGATCTATAAAAAGGGTGGGAAAGCAGGAGAAACACCCAGCTCCTTGCTGTCTGCTACATTGGAGGAGCTAGCCTCAGCAGTGCTGGGGAGCTTCCCCAAATGGTGATGATGGGGAAAACTGGCAGGCTGACCAACCTAGCTACCACCCAGGCCCAGAACCAGGACTGCTAGGTACTCCATCCCAACACCCAGCTCATCTATGAACTGCTCGAGCATGTGAAGGGCCAGACCTGCAGATCCAAGGCCACAGCATCTCCATGACACAAGGCTATGTATGATAGGATATCCAGGAGGAGTCCCAGTGAGGGCCCAGGATCGAGGGTGTAGCAGAAGCCGGATGCCAGGCCAATGACTCCCTGCAGTGAGCACTCACAAGCAAAGATATATTAACTGACGGGTCATCATGTGTCTCACTGGCCACACTGCAGCTTTCATGCCAAGTTTTGTTTATTTGGTTTTCTTTGGTTGGTTTGGCTTTACTGTTAAATTTTGTTGGGGGTGGAGGTTGCAAGGCCAGAAGGCAGAAGTGAAGGGACAGGGAGATGAGTGGGATCAGAATGCATGATGGGAAATTCACAAAGAATCAATAAAAAGTTTTTTTAAAAAAAAAAAAAGTTACATCTCCGATACACACCCAAAGAACAGATACAAATCCCCCTGTATCTGGACATTTGAAGTCAGACATTTACACCAATTAAATTTTCCATGAATTTCAAAATACTGAAGCACAGAGATGCTTCTAGACGTCATGTCTGTTATCTGGAAGCTCCAGCCCTCATGTGAACCTAGGATTCATTTTGTCAGAACACTACAGGGTTGAGAACTGGTCTCTCTCTTTTACAGAAGACACAGAGAAGAAATTAATGTTTCAACAAACTCCTTAACATTATATATTTAAGTAAATTAGCCTTCAATGCCTCCTAACTGACCACCCACAAAGGGATGTGTTATAAGTTTCTGAGCAGTGTTTCAGGCCCACACTCAAGTCTGTTTCTGTCCTTGCTATCCAGAGCAATGAGGGGCTGCTTTCCCTCCGCACTGGAGTATCTGGTCCACCATCCCCTTCCCATTAGACCTCACCTATGCTGCAGAAGTCAGGCTGTCTGGGGGACACTTGGGTGTACTCGGGCTGAGTAAACAGTCTCTGTTGCCTTCTCTGGTAAGATAAATCATAAGCTACTGTACTGAATGACGTAAACCTTTTAGGGAAACTCTTTAAACGTATTTTGATCACTTTATTTCTATCTAAGAATTGAGTTGGATGGACACTAAGTATGAGCTTGTTACCATCTAGCTGTCTTGATCAGGTCCGTTTTTTCTGCCAGTTAAAGAATTAAAGGCTGTAGGGGAGGGGATATGAGCTTAACAGGTAGCAGAAGAGAACTCTGGACTACAGCAGACAGGAGCAGGCAGGATCAGTAATGAAAGAAAAATGAAGAAACCCGTGTATTATGCAGCAGACACACAGAGAGAAAAAAACCTTCTGTAAAAAAAGGAGACAGCATTCCCATCTACTCCCACCTACTCTCGAGGGCTGGATTTTAGGTCTCTGAAGAGTTTTCCTTCCTCAAGCTTAGGGCTGATCAGTTTGAAGAAGAATAGGATGACCAGGCAACACACAACTGTTCTGTGACGTCCTGATTGGACTTGAACCTGTGCAGCCAGTCCATCTGCAGGAGGCCTAGTGGCAGGAGAAAAAGCTCACAAAGCCCTTGTTTTAAGCTTCCAGGCTTTTGTCTCAGCTCATGAGGGGAGGAAGAAGCAAGCGATCTTGGATTATCTTGGAAGTTCACCATCTTTATTGCCTAGTTATGGGCCCTCTCCTGACCAGGGAATGTGCCTGGTTCCTCAAGATGGTGCTCAGGCCTGGGAACCCTGGTGCTCTTTAGTCAACTGCCAGCTAAGAGGGTAACTTCTTCCCATGGTGCCACTGTGCCTGCCTTCTGCATCTGTAGTTCTCATGAGAACACGGCAGTGGGTGTATAATATTCATGGGGTGTTTCTTGAGTTTTATGTTTGACTCTAGTGAGAAACCTTGTGGCCAGAGTTGCCGTGTGGGATTGTTCAGCTAAGCTTGCATACAGGAACCTTTTGTGGATCGCCCTCTGCCTATCCTCATATTACATTTGCCCACTTGAAAGTTCCGTGACATACATCATCGTACTGAATCTTCAGAGTTCAGTAACTTCACTGGGACATGATCGGATGGTGACTGTCAGATTCTGAAGTTCTATTGGCTGTGCCTGGTGAGCCAGGAGAAGCTATCAAGAGCAAGATGGAGCTTGGGATCTGAGACCCTCTTCCTCCGCGCCCCCACCCCCCGACAGGCACGGCATATCAGGAAAGCATCAGTCAGGAGACCTTTGTTAGTAAATTCACACCTTGAATTGGGCTGACTTTGTAAGGGAATGCAGTCCCACCACCTAGACGTTCCATTATGAGGCTAGGCAGGTAAAGGGAAACTGCATATCCATAACATATCTAATAATTTCCCATGGCTTTCACTACAAGACAGTAAGTAGAACAAAAATCATGCTTTAAGGAATCCTCCACTGTTGAAAACATCTCTGGAAAGAAAAAAAAAAAAAGCACCATGGACCAAGTTTTCCAAATGGAAACAACAAATAAGACAGGAGAATTAGAGTCACCACTCTCCAAAGCTTTTAATTTAATCTTCTATTCCCTGTCTGATTTTATGAAGGGAGAGGCCTTTACAGGAGGCCTGACGCTGTGGAGGTGGCCTTGACTACGTCTGGGTGACACCAATTCTGTATGTAGAGAAAATTCATGGAAATGAGATTCACGGTTCTCTGCATTGTGGATTCTCGTTCTTGTTCGGGTGCCTCATTATAGAATAAGGGCTGTAATGTGTGCCCTTTCCTCTCTCATGGAGAAACACGTGTCTAGAGAACAGTGCGAGTTGATGACGAGCTGTCAGCAGTGCATGGGAGATTGCTCATCAATAAGCCGTGCTATTCCATTGTTTGGGGGTTTTGCCTCCACAAAATCATGAAGAAACATTGGCAAAACCCTTCACAATAATGCTTCCCACCGGTGCTGTAAAGGTCCTTGGCATAACCAAAGCCAGGCATCTCTCACAAAAAGAAAAAATATCTTCCACAAATAACAATACAGTTAGTATTGAAATTCCCGGCTCCAATTTATCTGAGCATTCTCACTGTTAGAATTAGGTCAGTCATGTCTCAAACCATCAAAACATTACTGGTCATGGGCCTGAGGAAATGGTTCAATGGGTGAAGCATTTGCTTCACAACCTGGACCTGAGTTCAAATCCCCAAAACCACATAAGAAGTTAGACACAATAAAATGTATTTGAAATCACATTTACATATGATATTTTTTAAATTATTGGTCAAAGAATTGTCATTAAACCCACTGACTATTTTATGATATCAACTTTTCAGACAGAACCAGGAGCAGAAAGAGAGAGATGGAAGGGGATGGGGTGAAAAGAGGAGGGATAAAGAAAAACACGTACAGAAAACTTCATCATTGTGTTAGCCTTGACTCTCTTCTCAGTATCCACACTGCCACCACCCAAAGTTTTTGCTTGTTTTGGGTTTGGGCTTTGTTTTTGTTTCTTGCCTTTTTGTTTTCTGAGACAGGCTTTTTCTACACTGCCCTGGCCGTCCTGCTACTCATTCCTAGAACAAACTGCCCTTGAAGTCAAAGATCTTATCTCTACCTCCAGGGTGCTGGGACCCAAGGTGTGCACCACACACCTGGCTTTTCCCCCATTTTGTCTTTACAAACACAATTTATCATTTTCTTCTTTTCTTTCTTATTCCAGAGAATGTTTGGTTCTGACCATGTCTTTTTTCTTTCACTTGAGAAAGATTGTTTCTCTGACAGGAAGATAAAACACATTGACAAGCATTCTAAGTCAGATATCAATGACAGGCTCCTCGGCTTACCACTTCCTGTTTTGAAGGTGTGGTGTTTCGAGTCTAGCTGACAGCAAGAACTGAATCAGAATCTAGCTTCCAACATGGCATGGCCATACTTGCTGTGGACGCTCTGTGTTTCCACCTCTCCTGGTAGGAGGGCAAACCCATTTGCTTTTACTAGTAATCTTTAGGAATGGGAAGTAGGGAGAAAGATTAACAGCACTGAGCTCTGAGACCGGCTTCATTGGGCCCTGCTTCCTGGAAGCAGAAGGCTGATATAGGCTGCCTGGCACTGGAATCAGGAGGAAAGGCAGATAAGACAGGAACCAGGCTGACAGTGTTTCTCTCTCTGACAGATACCACAGTGGAGTCATTTCCCTCTTCTGTTCCACAGGAGCCAGCATGGCCCAGACGGTCACTCAGCCTCAGCAGCAAAAGTTTGTGCAGGAGGCAGAGTCGGCAACCCTGGACTGCATGTATGACACAAATGATACTAGTAATTATAACTTGTTCTGGTACAGACAGCAAAGAAGGCGGATGACTCTTGTTATTCGCCAGGAAGCTTATAGGCAGCAGAACGCAAAGGAGGACCGTTTCTCCGTGAACTTCCAGAGAGCAGCAAAGTCTTTCAGCCTGGAGATCACAGACTTGCACATGGAAGATGCTGCGATGTATTTCTGCGCGCTCATGGAGAGAGGCACGGTGACACAGGCAACAGAGAGGAGCTAACAGAAACCTCAGATCTCAGCATCTGTGCGGAAATAGCAGGAAGTGGCTGGGGTACCAGTGGCATACACAGGAAGACTTGCTTTTCTTTGGAGGAAAAAGTACTCATAAGCAACTGTAGGAAACACAGGCATAATTCTATATGCTGTAATTCTCAAAACAATAATAAAATATAGGGGATGCACAAAGCTGTAGAGTTTTGCAAAGTGGGATCACATGTAGTATTTTGTTGGCTGTCAAAATGCATGTGCTGCATAGGATGGGTCAGACATTTTCAATGTCACTGTGATCAAGCAAATTCCTGAGCTTAACCTAAAGCTATTCTTTGACAATTTTGTCCAAGTCTTTCAATTGGTTAATTATTCTAAAAACTACCTCTACGCATTACTTTCTGTTGCTGTGATAAACCACCATGACTAAGGCAACTTATAGAAGAAAAAGGTTATTGGAGCTTATGGCTCCAGAGAGCTAGAGCCATGACAGGGCAGCATGACAGCAGGTGACAGGGAGCAGGCAGGGCAGCTGGAGCTGGAAGCTGGGACTCACATCTCAGCCATGAGCACAAGGGGAGAAAGCAAATTGGTGGTGGTGTGGGACAGTAAGCTCTCAAAACTCGCCCCCAGTGGCACACTTCCTCCAACAAGACCACAGCTCCTGAGTCTCCTGGAACAGCATCACCAGCTGAGATCAAGTATTCAAATACCTGAGATCAGGGGGACATTTCTCAATCAAGCCACTACACTACCAATTTTATGTTCATATCCCATAATCACACCAAAGTCATATCCCACAATCATATCAAAGTCATATATATATGTATATATCAAATATATACATATACATATACATATACATATACATATACATATACATATACATATACATAAATATATACATATACATATATATATATATTAGGAATTTTCCTAACGTGAGCTCTCTGCCTACACAAATATCACAATAAGCCGAACTAAAGGATATCCAGGTTTAATGGGATTCCTGCACTCTCGAGTGGGGGACCCAGGAAGTTGCTAACACGACCGCCGGAGGCTGGGGGGATAGAACTTTCTGGGGAGCAGTTTAAATAGACTGGGTCTATTAGGTTTGGGAGGGCTACCTTGCTCCTCCTCAGGGGAGGGGTCAAGGTCAAGGTTTGGCAGGCTGCCTCACCCCTCCTCAGGGGAGGGGTCAAGGTCAAGATTTGGTGGGATGCCTCCTCCCTACTCAGGGGAGGGGCCAAGGTTTGGCGGGCACAGGGGAGGCCAGAGACCAGGACTTACAATATATGGCTCATTTTCCTACTTGCTCTACATATCTTAATTTTATACACTGCTTCTCTTCCTCAACTTTGTTCACTTTTCTGACATATTGTAAAAATCTGATTTTGTTTGTTTCTTTGGCAGTGTTAAAGACTGAATCCAGAACCTCATCTACACTAAGCCAGTGCTCAACCATTGAGGTACATCCCTGGCCCTAAAAATTCCCATCTTCTACTCGCCAGCATAAGCTATCTGATTTTTCATGCATATGTTACTTCTTTCTAATTGTGTAATAGTTTGCAAATCTACATCCTGTCAGTCTCATTGTTTCCTGATTGATTCTATCTGACTGATCTATTTTTCTGACCTGGATTCCTCCTTTGTCTGCAAAATATGATACTAAAGTAATTGTGACGAGGCAAACTGGAGGAGCCATTTGGAAAATCAGACCTAAAAGTTGGGGCCAAGCAGCTATCTGACGACAGTGACCCCCCTTATTTATACCCCTAAGGAATGGGATGTTTCCTAACCACAAAGGGTCCCCACCCTATTTAGGCTAAGAAGAAAGTTCTTTTTTTAAAATGTAAAGACACAAATATGAGAAAATCTAAATGGAGTCACCAAATAATGGGAGAGACCCATATGAAAGAAGGAGGTAATTGACCTGTACACCACGCACACACATACTGAAACTAAGAAAAGCTAAACTCAGGTAAAAATTTCCCCCAAGCAGTATCAACATTGGATAGCGAATATACTACAAGTACTTACCTGTGTGTATTATAGTATATGTTACATATTATAAAGGAAGAAATATATAGTTTACTACTCTCAGATAGATCATATTCTGTCAGCTTCCTTTATTTACCCTTCCCTACTTCTTCCTAGATTTAGCCTTAGGTTTCCCTGGAGATTCTTTTGTGGAAGTCCATTGTAATCAGATTGTTCTTCATCTTGGCTCTCTCTGTGAAGAGTTCCTATTCATCTAACACATCACTACTACCTTCCCTCCACAGAAGCGTGCCTTGAGTACAAGCAATTTACTGTTGGCAATCTCATACGTGCTTATGAGGAATTTTACTCATCTTCATCCCCCATTGTCCTCTTTAATCTGCTGTCTGTCTCTGATCCCTTCTTATTCCCAACAAGTTCTCTTACACCTTTGTCTATTTTAATGTATGACCCTCTGAGTTTAATTGCAGTTGTTTATATAAGATGAGTGGGCATTATTTATTGGAGCAAGGGAATCACCACCAAAGAAAATTACATTCTTCCTTATGTAACTATTAATTTCCAATAGTCCTTGATAGGGTCATCTTGACAGCTCCTCTATCCATGATGAAATGGTGACAGGCCTGATGTGGGATTCCTCTCTATATTCTGTAAGTACCATTAATGAATAAAGAAATTGCTTTAGATCTATAGCAGAACAGAACAGAGCTAGGTGGGGAAAGCTAAACTGAATGTTGGGAGAAAGAAGGTGGAGTCAAAGGAGAAGCCATGTAGCCCCACTGGAGACAGACACCAGAACTTTACCTGGTAAGCCACAGCATCATGGTGATACACAGATTTATAAGAATGGGTTAAATTAAGATTTAAGGTTAGCCAATAAGAAGCTAGAGCTAATAGGCCAAACAGTAACTTAATTAATACAGTTTCTGTGTGATTATTTTGGAAGTCTGGGTGGCCAGGAAACAAACAGGCAGCCTCCTACAACATAGGCCCAGTGTTGTGTAGGTCTTATGTGAGTAGCCACAACTGCAGTAAATTCATGTGTGCTATGGCTCTTACACTCCCCCCATTCCATGATGTTCCCTGAGCCTTGATATCCCATTTGAGCTATAGATGTCCCATTTGGGCCTTAGCACTCCACTGTCACTTTTCTTGGCATGTTGACTAGTTATGAGTGCTTATATAACTTGTCTGCTGCTGCAATGAGAAGCATCTCTGACAAGGCTAACCACAGTACTAATAGAAGGAAATAAACTTGAGTATTTAGAAGGCAACTTGAAAATATGACTATATGGCAAAATAAAAACAAAATAACAAAATATAACTTGGGTTCCCCTAAAGCCTATGACTTCCCCAATTAGGCCTCCTGACCAGGTTTAAAAATACCAGGTATGATTTTTATTTTCTTCCTTTAGAGTAGGTCTCAAATCCAGCCAGAAAGCAGTTAGTTACCCAATAACAGTCATGCCACTACTGCACCAGAGAGCACATGTGAAGGGTTATTTCAAAGCAACAGTCCCATAGAAGTCCTTGCTCAGCATACTGTAAGTTATTTTTTAGTGATTTATTTATTATTTTATTTATGTATAAGTGTGTGTGTACCTGCATAAGTTTGGATGCATGTGTAGGCCCCATAGAGGCCAGAAGACATCAAATTCCCTGGTGCTAGAGTTATAGTTGGTTTTGAGTTGCCTGATGTAAATGCTGAGAACCTCCCTGGTAAGGCTTAACTTCTAGATTAGGAATGATAACAGATTAACAATCATAACTAATAGTAAACAACAAAGCTGCTATGAACATAGTTGGGCAAATGTCCTTGTGGCATGATTGAGCATCCTTTGAGCATATGCCCAAGGGTGGTATGGCTGGATCTTGTGGTAGGCTGATTTACAGTTTTCTGAGAAATTGCCATACTGATTTCCAAAGTGGGTATAAAAGTTTGCACTCCCACTAGCAGTGGAGAAGTATTCCTCTTGCTCCAATCCTCTCCAGCATGAGCTTGTGTTTTTCATCTTAGCCATGCTGACTGGCGTAGAATGGAATCTAACAGCCATTTTGATTTGCATTTCCCTGATGACTAAGGATATTAAACATCTCTTTAAGTGTTTCTCAGCCATTTTATATTCTTCTATTAATAATTCTTTGTTTAGATTTATACCCCATTTTTTAAAAATTGAATTATTTGGTTTGTTGATATCTAATTTATTGAGTTCTTTATATATTTTGGAAATCAACTCTCTGTCAGATGTGGGGCTGGTTATGATTTTTTTCTGTTCTGTAGGTTGCTGTTTAATTCCATTGATGGTGTCCTTTGCTTAACAGAGAGAGGCTCTTCAATTTCATGATGCCCTATTTATTAAATGTCAGTCTTAGTTCCTGTGCTATTGGTGTTCTGCTTAGGAAGTTGTCCCTGTGCCAATGCATTTGAGATTATTTCCTACTTTCTCTTCCATCAGGTTGATTGTACCTGGATTTATGTTGAGGTCTTTGATCCACTGGGACTTGAGTTTTGTAGAGGGTGAAGGATATGGGTCTATTTGCATTTTTCTACATGCCAAAATCCAGTTAGACTAGCACCATTTGTTGAAGATGCTTTCTGTATTCTGTTGTATAATTTTGGCTTCTTTGTTGAATGATAGATGAGCTGTGAAAGAAATCAGGGAATCCACAGCCTTTATAATAGCCCCAAAAAATATAAAATACCTTCATGTGACTCTAACCCAGCAAGGGAAAGATCTGTATGACAAGAACTTCAAGTCTTTGAAGAAAGAAATTGAAGAAATCAGAAGATGGGAAGATCTACCATGTTCATGAATTAGTAGGATTAATGTAGTAAAAATGGCCATTTTACTAAAAAGCAATCTACAGAGTCAGCACAATCCCCATTAAAAACCCCAGCACAATTCTTTACAGACCTTGAAAGAACAATACTCAACCTCATCTGGAAAAACAAAAATTCCAGGATTTAGCAATCCTGTACAATAAAAGAACTTCCAGAGATAGCACCATATGGGATTTCAAGCTCTACTACAGAGCTATAGTAATAATAAAAGAAAGCCACATGGTAATAGCATAAAAACTGACAGGTGAATCAATGGAATTGAATCAAAGACATAGATGTAAATCCACACACCTAAGGATATTTGATTTTCAACAAACATCTGACTTCTTAATGGAGATTCATAAAGGCTGGAATGGATGGAAGTTTTATAAACTCAAAGAGACCACAGGTGCCAAGCCAGACTTCTAGAGCCACAAAAACTATCTATCACAATAGACCGAGAAAGAAAACCATTCCACTGTAAAAACTAAATTTAAGTAGTGTTTATTTACCAATTCAACTCTACAAAAGGCACTAGAATAAAAACTTCATGTTGAAGATGCTAACCAAATCTAAGAAAACACAAGAAGAGTTAGTCAAATAAAAAGACACAGACTAACCAATTGTATTAGAAAACAGGATATAGCCTTCTGCTGCATCCAAGAAAGATGCCTTTCCACCAAAGATGGAATTATCTCAAGATAAAATGAAGGAAAAAATGATATTTCAAGCAAATGGACCCAAAAAGCAAGCCAGTATAGCCATTTTAATATCTGACAAAATACATATACTTTAAAACTAATCAGAAGAGATAGGAAAGGATACTACATATTCATCAAATAAAAAGTCCAACCAAAATATATTACAATCCTTAACATTTATATACTAAACACAAGAGCACCCATGTTCATAAAAGAAACATTACTACAGATAAAATCACATATTGACCCTCACACAATGATAATGGATGACTTCAATACCCCACTATCATCAATAGACAGGTTACCCAGACAAAAACAAAACAGAGAAATATTAGAGCTAAATAATGTCATAAATCAAATAGATCTAGCAGACATTTATAGAACATTGTACCCAAACACAAAAGAATACACTTTCTTCCCAGAAGCTCATGGAATTTTCTCTGGAATTGAACACACACTTGACACAAAGCAAGTCTCAACAGAGACAAGAAAAGTGAAATAACATCCTGCATTCTATCTGACCACCAGGGATTCAAGGTAGATATCAACAACAGAAATTTTATGAACTCATGGAAAATTAATGGCTCCCTACTGAATGAAAAATGTGACAAGACATAAATCAAGAAAGAATTTTTAATTTTTTTTAGAAAATAATGAAAATCAAAACATAACAAACCTATGTAACATAATCAAGGCAATTCTAAGAGACAAGTTTACAACATAAGTGAACATAACAAACTTGAGCGATCTCATAATGCTAATTTAGCAGCACACCTGAAAACAGACATGTTAATCAATGGAATCTAATTTAAGACCCAGACATAAGTCTACACACTATGGACACCTGATTTTGACAAAAAAAAATACACACTAGAGGACACAGAATCTTCAACAAGTGGTGCTGGTCAAATGAATAGCTGCATGTAAAAGAATTAAATCCATATTCATAACCCTGCACAAAATTCAACTCCAAATGGATCAAGGCCCTCAGTATAACAGCAGATATCCTGAACATGATAGAAGTGTGTTCAGTGAATAGGTTTGAACTCATTGACACAAGAAAGAACTTTCTGAAAAGAACAGCTATAGCACAGGCACTAAGACCAACAATTAATAAATGGGAACTCATGAAGCCAAAAGATTTCTGTGTGGTAAATGATACCATCACTCAGGAAAAGTGGCAGGCTACAGAATAGGTAAAGATCTTTACAAATTGTACATCCAATACAGGGTTGATATTTAAAATATATAAAGATAAAAAAAACTGGACATTTAGAAAACAACACAAATTTTAAAATGAGGTGCAGAACTAAACAGAATCTCAAGAGACGGAGCACAAATGACTAAGGAAATAAAGAAATGTTTGACATCCTTAGTCATAAGGGAAATGCAAATGAAAACTACTCTGAGATTTTATCTTATACCCATTAGAAATGCCAAGATCAATGAAACGAATGGCAGCTCTTGCTGGTGAGGATGTGAGGAAAGGGTAACACTCACTCACTGCTTATGAGAGTGCTGATTTATACAGCCACTATGGGAAGTAGTGTGGCAGCTCTTTAGAAAGCTGGGAATAGATCTATCCCAATATTCAGCTATACAATACTTGTGTGTACTCCAAAAGGACTCTATATCCTACTCTAGAGACACTTGCCCATCCATGTTTATTGTGTTCTAGCCAGAAATTGGAAACAGCCTAAGATGTCCATTAATGGATAAGTGGATAATGAAAATATATATTTACACAATGGAATATTATTCAGCTGTTACAAAAACAAAATAATGAAATAATGCATGTTTTTATTATATGTGGATGTTAGCTTTTAAGCCTTCTATGTTTATGTATAATACATACAACCACAGATGCTAGATATTAAGTAAGGGACTAGTGGGGAGTGGAGAATCCCCAAGTGAAGGCTAATAGTATATATAGTTATGTGGAGAGATGGGGTGTCACTGGAGTAGTAGGACTAAGTGGGGAGAGGAGTGGATGCAATAGAGGATTAAGAGAGAAAATATGGGAAGAGGCAACACTAAAGGTCATTTGAAGCATCATGTAGGAACCTCCTACTGAAGAAGTTTTTAAAATATTTACATATATGAAAGAAATCTAAATGGAGTAACGGAATAATGGAAGAGACAATACCCAAACTAGATATCTTTCAGTACCAAGTGAAACTTCTAGTGTCAGAAATGGTTACATCTAGTTGAGTACTGGGCAAAGAGCCTGAACAACTCAGGCTATGGCCAAGACTATTGTCTGCTCTTCACCTCTTCACAAATCGATGGTAAGGCCCAATTTCTTTAAACAGCATGTACATTTCTCTTTGAACATGGAGAAGATAAGCTGGTGCCTTCACCCATGACTAATGTCCATGGTACTCAAAGGAGTCATGAGGATAAAGGTGACTGTAACCACCAAAATAGCTACAGGTCCTGCCACCTACAATGATAAACTACCTGCAAGGAATATTGGTACAATAGTGGCACGAACATTGTGGGGTAAACAATCACTCTCTGATTGGATCAAAGACCCACACCATGAGACAGAGCTCATGCCTGACAGTGCTAGAGTGACCAAGAATCTGAGATTGGGCTAGGAGAACACCAAATACTATTATTCTGCTAAAGGGACATAGCAATACAATGACTTTCCTAGTGGCATTCTTCTATACCCATCTATCAATGCCTTGCTTATCCATCATCAGAGAAGATTCTTCATGCAGTAGATGGACTAGCACAGAGGCCCACAAATGAACAATGTGCTGAGAAAGAGATTTTGGAACACTCTGTCTTAAATGAGGTATCTTGATCAAACCCCTTTCCTCAGGACTATACCGATATGCTATAGAGAAATGGAGGCAGAAGTATAGTAAGAGTCACAGGGGATGGATGACTCCAAGGAAAATGTGTCTTCCAGATACAACAAGACTGATGGGTATATGAACTCACAGAGATGGTGTCATCATACAGGGGGCCTACACAGGTTTAGGCCATGGTAGACAAAGGCTCCCACCTCTAAACAAGAAGCTATCTGCAACTGCAAAAAAAAAAATTTGTTTTCCCCCAGTGAAGTCTCAATGGGTATATTTTGTTGTTTGTTTGTTTAGATGTTCTTGTTTGTTTTATTTTGCTTTTTATTTTACTTCTCTTTTGCTTACCAGCTTTTGGTTATGGTTTTCAGCAAAGAAAAAATACTGACACCCCTGAATTTTTCAAGCAGAAGGCACTGTTGTAAGTTATCCCTTTTGTACAAACTGGGCAAAGGCAACTGGGAAATAAGGGCAAATATATGAAAACTATAATCAAGTTCTTAGGCCATTTTGAAGGTTGCATAGGAAAGTACAAGGCTTAGAAATTCATTCCCTTGAAATATATTCCCTTGATCAGCAGGGAGACCACTGTTTGGACTATGCTAAACATTACGAATAAATTCTCAGCCAATCTTCATAAGGTGATGTTTGAGAAAGTTCAAGAGGAGATTTGACAAAAGAAAACTTGTGTCAATAAACCTAATAAATTTCCTTGAAGCCAGCTTGGCATTTGTAACTTGGACAAAGAGCTGCTGATGAGTTTCAAAACTATGGAGGACTCCATCTCTCTCCTGAAAAGGTAACTTCTGTTCTCTCCCCCCTTCTCTCCGTGTCTCTTTCTGTCTCTCTCTCTTCTTTTCCCTTTCCTTTTCCCTCCATAATCCACTAAATAAATGCTATACATGAACTTTCAAAAAAACTATGGAAGACTGAGTTCTTGCATTATACAAAGGTATTTGAACATGTATCTCTCCTTCGGAAGAACAGTGGGAAATGACAAGGTCATTCATTAACAGCACTGTGAAAGAAAATATTATGGGTCTGCTAAGAAAGAGTTAGCTTTGTAGGAGGAGATTAGGGGCTCAGGAGAGCGTTTTCAAGTGAACATTAATCTGACACTCCTGGGAAATGCACTTCTTTCTTGGCACAGCTTGTTTACTTAGCAATCTGTTACTGAGGGAAATGCGCAGCTGCTTTACATTTCTGTGAGTTGGAGTTAACCTGCAAAGCGGAAAGAAAAATTAACCCCAGATTGTAATGTGAACTGACTTAGTTGCTGTTTGATTGCTGTCATCATCATCAAGGCAACTCACAAAAGAAAGCATTCAATTAGAGGCTTGTTTTCAAAGGGTGAGTTCGTGACCATCAAGGCGAGGACCATGGCAGCAAGCACAGTATCGAACAGCTCTCATCTCCTCAGCAAGATGGGGACAGAGAAAGCAAGGCCGGACCTGGTATGGGTATTTTAGAGTTCAAAGCCTACCCCCAGTGGCATACCTTCTCCAAAAAGGCCACACCTCCTAATCCTTCCCAAACATTTCCAACTAGAGACTAAGAATTCAAATATGGGAGCCATCTTCATTCAAACCACCACATGGACACAAATGATACCTTAATTTGAGGTCAACTCATTTGCATTCTTTTCCTATAACACCTTGTGGAATCAGCATTTTTTACTACTGGTTTTCTCAGTAAAGACTTTAATAAAACTTGGATACAGCTTTACTCTTAATTTCTGTGAAAAATAATACCTTTAGGGTAACATGCCTAATTTGGTACCTATTATGGCAAAAATGCCACATTTATGGATATTCTATCAGTGATTTGGATGGCCAATTTCTTAAACTATAAAATCCTTATTCCATATCCATCTTATTTGGACAGAAATGTAGCTGGCCATTATTTATTTAATTTTATCATCTTAACATTCAAATATTCTGTTAGAAGAACTCTAATATAGCACATACTTCAGAACATTCTTAATTACTTTTTAATAGTCTGAATTTGGCCTTGAAGGAAAGAAAAGTTGATTAATTTATGTCAAGAGTTTCAAATTCTGTGAAATATGTTAGACCTTTTTTCATAGCCATCTGGCACATTTTGACTTTGAATAACAACTTCATAGAAACATATTCTACAAGCAAAGAAATCTCCATGAAGCAAATTCTACTCTATACCTTCGTGGAAGAACTTCATATTTCTGTGGGTATGCCAAGAGCCTAAATATGTCAATGTGAACTTGCATCTCACTTGAAATGATCTTACTAAATGCACCCTTGTATCCTAGATGCAAAAGCCTATGCTGACTACTTAGATCTGTCTAATGGCATTTGATGGCTTAAGGTACTGGTAACTCATTACTTCATTTATTACGTTTCCTGTTTAAAGTATAAAAAGTTGTGCCTCTTTAACAGGCTTCATAGTCCAGGATTAACAGGTCTCAGATATATATTCAAAGATCCAAAGTTCCAAATTCCCTTTAAAAGTCTTCTAAAATGTTCATACCTTTTAACCTATGACACCAAGATATAAATCTGTTCCAGTTGTTTTACAGATACCTAAAGGTTCCTGAAAAAGTTTTGCTGCTTTATCAAAAAATCAGGTCTGGTTAAAAAAATATAGGTCACTTCTGCTGTTTGGGCCAAGACCAACTTAAAAAGGGCCTTCTAGATAACACCGACACCTGCGCCAGTTCCTGGGACTTCATCATTGGTACCAACTCTCCTGGCTCAAAAGGACACCTACCAATAACAGTCTGGTTTTAAAGGGCATATCTGCTCTCGTGTCTCACCTATTCACCCGAGCCTCACCTGCACAACCAGGGCACTTCTCTGTCCCATTCTTTCTGGCAGTTAATGACTCTTCCCATGGCTAGTCCCATTCATAGGGCCAATAATAACAATATATTTGTTCTCCTAGCCACCTGCCTTCTCATCTCCCTCAAAGAACAGCTGCCTGAGGTCTCCAGGATAGCAGTAAACCAGATGCCTCTTCAGTCACACCTCTCACTGAGCATGAGCCCACCAACTTCCAACTCTCCCCTCTCTCATGTCACCCCATGTCTGCAGGAAATAGACAGACTTGAGCCGGCACACCTTTATCCAAAGAGTCTGGAATGTCTGGTTGGAAGCATCACCTCAGCTCCCTGGCACCTTTTTTATCCAACGAGTCTGGAATGTTTCGTTGGGGGCTTCACCCCAGATCCTGGCATCCATTTTAAGAATGTTGAGTGGAAAGTTCCATTTCAAGCCACTTCCCCTGAGAGTTGCCTCAATCCAAGCTCCACCTCCAAGAAAGCCAGTCAAATGGTGACCCTCCCCAGAGAGGGTCAAGACCACTGCCTATTTAGACTGCCCCCCAGAGAACGAACATGTGGTTCCCCCCCTTTCCTCTCCGTGTTTTCCCAGGGGGCTGCCCAGGAGCACTGACATCCATTAAATCTGGGCTTCTTCTAATTCAGTCTGATTTGGTCTGATTTGGATTATTGCATCAGTTAAGAGGTTTGTCGGTCCAGTAAAAAACTTAACCATTCAGTCTGCTGGATATGTTCAGCATGGACTCTTCCCTCTGCCTGCTTTCTCCCTTTATCTATGATTTAAAAAAATCTTCTCCATACTTTAGGAGTATTCATGTCTTCTTTTATGTCTTTTTTCATTGCTAAGTCCTAAACAAAAAGTCAAAGAAGTAGAAATGGGACTTGGGGCAAAGAAGTGGTTATAGGGATGGGAGGCAAATAAGAGATGGTGGTGGTGTAGAAGTAATCAGAGTGCACTATGTACATGCATGAAATTTTGGAAGAACAAAGTTAATAAAAGTAGAAAACTATAAGTAGGATCAATTTGATGTGAATCCAAAATCATTTCCAAGACTCACAGAGCCTCCACTGACCCAAAAGTACCAACTCAGCTAGTTCTCAAAGAGGTGATTTTGACTGTGATGCCTTTGATTTCTGCTAATGTATTTCCTTTTCTCAAGTGGTTTTAATGGGGAAAATTAGTTCTAGGTGTCTCAGCTGTCATAGAGTTCATGTAGAAAATGGTGTTTCTGTTGGACCTTGCCTGAAACAGTAGGAAATTGAGTTTAGGACTTAAAATACAGACAAATTTTATGTAGAAAACAATCTAACATTGACTGCAATAAGCATGATGGGAAAATCCTGTCTGTTCCCCACATGCCCCAAATCCTAACAAACATTGATAGACACACACAGAAAAACATGGCATTGGGTGTTAGCCTAAAAAGTGGGTGGAGGCCATTGAGTCCAATTCATCACTACTAACAAATTATATAAGCTTAAGAATTTGTAAGAATTTGTGCAACTCCTGATGGTCTCCAGTTCCTCTTCTGTAAAGATAGATGCTGTGACAATGCAATGTGATTCTTCATTTGACATAATGCCTGGTCTACAGTATAAGCAAATACACATCAGTGGTTATGATCTTTGCTCTTTCTCCCACATTCTTGTGTAAGAATTGAGAAAGTGAAGAAGCTGACTCTGGCAGTCAGCTTGGCACAGAAAGGTTAGACTTCCTACAGAAGAGCAGCACGACTGTTAAATTAACCCAGTTCATCAGATGTCACCATTTGTGTTTAAGGAAGTCTTCAAGAAAAGCCCTTTCGTGCCATTCCCACAACAATCACATCTGTCTTAGTTTTTAAAAGTCAAGGCTTGCAACTTAGCTGAGCATGAGTAAATGGTTCAAGTTTTGATTTGAAGAAAGGATAAATTCTAAGAATGTGATATGGATGTGGTGGGTTGTACTTGCATGGAGGTAATCTATGCTTTATCTCAAAATTTTTAAATTTGAAACTAGGAAGAGGAAGTTTGATTGTTTTCTTGGTGTTTGGAGACTATACTGTGAGGTAAACCCCAGCTAGGAAACATTTGCAATCATGTCCTCTGCTTAGTGGCGGCATCTGTCCCAGGGGAAGAAGCTGACACACAGAGAGAAGTAGAGAAATGGGTGCACTTGCAAGACTCGACTCCCTCACACCCATTGGCCTGAAGCCCAGACACGCTGTTCAAATCCATCAGTCAGTGTGTTTCTCTTCCTTGTCTGAGTTTATTCAGTTGATGCGCCTTGGAAAAAAAATTCTTATGGAATCAATGAGATTCTAAAAAATTCATTTCTAATAAAAAAATGTAAACACCTCTGTCTCAGAAGTGCTTCTCAATAATCTAAGTATCCTGAAGAGGGTGCTGTTTGCATTCACAACTCTCTCTCTCTCTCTCTCTCTCTCTCTCTCTCTCTCTCTCCTTTTCTCTTCTCTCCCTCTTCCCCCTTCCTTTTTATAGAAAGGAAGGGCTGAGTGAACTAGTGGACGGCAAAAGGAAGAAGTGCTGTATTGGGAGAGCTCTGGTCAGTTTGTAGGTCTCCTGAACCTGAGTGCTCAGGGAGCTGGCACAAGGAAGAAAAAAAATGAAAACACGGCTAGCAGTGATTCTGTGGTTTCAGCTAGGCTGTTAGTTGACTGCTCCTTGTTAAGGGAGCTATGAGAGTAGAGGAATTACCTGTACAATGTGCAGTGTGTCAACAAGCTTTGGGTTGCCTCACCTGGGTTCCTTGAAGAGGACCTGGGTGATGGAGTAACCAGTGACCCCATCCTTCTGGAATGTTCTCTTTGCACAGGGGTAAGTGGAGAGATGACAGTGCACCAAAACCCTCTGCTGCTGGGCGCCTGGGAAGGAAGAAACAGTACTATCTGCTGCAATTATTCAAGCACTGCTTCAGACAGACTATCCTGGTACAGGCAGAATCTGGGGGGAAACCTACAGCTTCTGTTCGTGTTGCTGTCAAATGGAGCAGTGAAAGGGATAGAAGATCAGGCTCACTTGATACCAGAGCCCATGTCAGCATCCTGCACTTCTCAGGACTCCAGCACAACCACTCTGCCACCTACTTCTGCGCCATGAGTACACAGAGCTCTCCTGGCATTGTTGGTCTGTACCCAAACCTGTATCTGACACTCCAGGCTTCCTTACAACTCTGACTATATGGCTTAGCTCTATTTCTGCATGTTTCTGCAAGAAAAAATCTGAAACAAATGGGAAAAGATAGTGTTTAACATTTATTTCTTTAAAGGAAAGTAAATTTAAAACTGAAAATCCTGAACATGTTCTTTGTGAAACCATAGAGTCTTGTTCTCTATGGCTTCATATTCAGCATTCATCAGCTTTCCATCACAAAATGAGTTTGCCTTTGATGCAGCCTCACAGGTAATTCCTGTGGGATATGGAGTCATTGTTTGCTTTCTATGTGAATGTAATATATAACACTTTCCAGTGGAAGAAAGAGGAGTACATAATTTATGAGAATATTCTGAGTGGCTCCTTGCCTAGTGTTCCTCAGTAGAGCAGGGAATGCAGTAGTCAAGTAAAACACGTAAGATGGGCATGTGTTGGCCACAATATTTGGGGAGATCTTTGCAGGACTTTGAAAGGCAATAAACCGGCTAATTGAAATGCTCTGAGCATGCTCTTGGGGAGTGAAATCACCCATCTGCCCTAAAACCCTGAGCTACAAATTCTCTTCTGTCTCTTAAATTTTTCCAAATAATGTTAGAAAAACTAACTGCCAAATACATAGGAATCTCATTCTCTCTGTGTGTCTGTGT